>NC_135977.1:18660595-18870595 GCF_053455715.1 Rhinoraja longicauda | reverse complement strand
GGCTTGGAGAGAGTGGATGTGGAGAGGATGTTTCCACTAGTGGAAGAGTCTAGGACCAGAGGGCACAGCCTCAGAATTAAAGGACGTTCCTGTGGGACAACAGAGATGGGGAGGAATTTCATTAATCTTTAGTGAACCTGTGGAATTCTTTGCTGTGGAGGCCAAGTCAATGGATATTTTTAAGGCAGAGATTGATAGGTTCTTGGTTAGTACAGGTGTCAGAGGTTATGGAGAGAAGGCAGGAGAATGGGGTAAGGAGGAAGAGATAGATCAGCCATGACTGAATGACAGAGTAGACTTGATGGGCCGAATGGCCTAATTCTTCTCCTATCACTTATGACCTTATGACCTTATGTGCCACCCCATCTGAGTATTCGAATCTAGGATGCAATATAATGTTACATGCTCTTGTGTAATTGCTTTTAGATGCAATAGTTTATTATCCTTTTCAATACTCTCCATCACTCATTTCAGTTGTCATTCCTTTACACAGCAGATTAGTAAATGTACTCAGAGCTGCTTCTGAGACAGATAAACAAAGCCTTGCCCATCGTGTAGTGGCTGCTGTACACAATGGGATGTGTCACCATTTTCGCTTAATGCAGCCATATCAAGAGTCAAGTGTATTTAATTGTCAAATGTGCCAACAATGGATTAATGAAATTCTTACTTGCTGCTCTTTTGCAGGCCTGTAAGTGCAATAACATCAAGATAAATAAGTAATGATCAAAAACACAACAATTAAATAACTATGGTACTAAGTGGTACAGAAGCCTTAAAGTGTGCACCACCAGACTCAGGAATAGCTTCTTCCCTTCTGGTGTGTAAGAAGTAATGGCAGATGCTGGTTTACACAGAAGACAGGCACAAAATGCTGGAGCAACTCAACGGGACAGGCAGCATCTCTGGCGAGAAGAAAATGGGCGACGTTTCGGGTCGAGACCCTTCTTCAGACTGAGGTACAACATGGAACCAGGCCCTTCGGCCCCTCCGAGTCCGCGCCGACCAGCGATGCCCGCGCGCCAACACTATCTTACACACGAGGGTCAATTTACAATTTTACCAAACCAATTAGCCTACTAACCTGTACGTTTTTGGAATGTGGGGCAAAACCGGAGCACACACAAGTCACAGGGAGAACGTACAAACTCCGTACGCACAGTAGTCAGGATCGCACCTGGGTCTCTGGTGCTGCAAGACAGCGATTCAACTGCTGCGTCACCATTCCACCCATTAAACCTTTCATTAAACCATTAAATCTTTCCAGATGTGCAAGATCAATGATTTGATGTGATTATCAATTTCCACGTGGTAGTTTTTCAGTGAAAATATTAAAAAGATCACGCATTGGTGAAAGATGCGTGACCGTTTTAATCGTGCGTGTGAACTTTACTGTAGAACAGCCGTCCTGGCCCTGAAAAGCGAATTAAAAAACATTTGAACATTCCATAATAATAAATCCTTTGGTTTTTAAAATTACAAATCTTATTACTTCTAATAATTCTAATTCTACTCGATTTCCAGATCATAACTAGATCTTTATCTAGTTTTGTAAAAAATGATTAAAAACAAAAAAAATTAAAAAGTAAGTATGAATTTCATGGTTCCATTGATGATGGATGTGACAATAAAACACTCTCGCCTCTTGAAACCAATTACATTTTGTGGTCTTTATTTCCTGGTTTGCTGCCTGTGGGAATCCTTGCTTGGCATGCCTGATGATCTGGCTGTTTCTTGTTACGACAGATTGGCTTAAAATGATGCCAGCCTGCAAGATAAGTCAACGGTGGCACGGTGGCACGGTGGCACGGCGGTAGAGTTGCTGCCATGTTGTTGTTCGTCATTCGGGTTCGAAGATGACCATGACTTCACTTTCAGTTGGAGGATCGGTGACTGTGGGTCCGGACGTGACTGGTGAGGCCAATCCGGGCCCGGAAGGCACGCCCACACGTAGGACACAAGTGGATGGCTGCTGCAGTGGGAGTGGAGGTAGCCCGGGCCTTGCGCTCGGTGCGTTTCCTCTGGGCCTCTGCAGTGCGCCTATCTGCCTTGATGTTATCCAGCAGGGTTCGCACGCACCACGTACCGAGGTTGAGCACCTTCAACTTGTTTTTCTTATTATTTCGACCGCTGATTGTGATCTCTGCCAGCCGCGGTATGCTGGCCAAGGTGAAGTGAAGCAGGCTGTGATTGAGGCACCTTTTCTAGTCCCTTCCTCCATGGAGGTGAGCAGAGCGAATCCTAAAGAGGGTTGCTCAGACACCCGGAGGGCTGCCGAACTCCACTGCTGCTTCGGTCCAGTAGAGAGCGACCCTATGCTCTGGGCCGCCTGTGTGCAGGTTCATGACTACAGCTTCCAGTGTATCCACACCTGCTGCTTCGCCACTCTCCCATCGGCACAGGACTTGAGGTTGCACGGTGTGGGGTTGAAGTCATGACTTGCGCTTGACTTGGATTTAAGTGAGGGGGAGTTGCACAGATCGTCGGCCTCACTCTCTCGTCCTGGCCTATCGGGTTCCAGCAGCAAGACACAGTCGAGACGGCTGAGGACAGGTCAGGATGCAGTGGATGGTCAGAAGTGTCGTACGTATCTCACTCACCCTGCCCTAGTGAGACCGCACCTGGAGTACTGTGTGCAGTTTTGGTCTCCAAATTTGAGGAAGGATATTCTTGCTATTGAGGGCGCGCAGCGTAGGTTTACTAGGTTAATTCCCGGAATGGCGGGACTATCATATGTTGAAAGACTGGAGCGACTAGGCTTGTATACACTGGAATTTAGAAGGATGAGAGGAGATCTAATCGAAATGTATAAGATTATTAAGGGGTTGGACACGTTAGAGGCAGGAAACATGTTCCCAATGTTGGGGGAGTCCAGAACAAGGGGCCACAGTTTAACAATAAGGAGTAGGCCATTTAGAACTGAGATGAGGAAAAACTTTTTCAGTCAGAGAGTTGTGAATCTGTGGAATTCTCTGCCTCAGAAGGCAGTGGAGGCCAATTCTCTGAATGCATTCAAGAGAGAGCTGGATAGAGCTCTTAAGGATAGCGGAGTCAGGGGGTATGGGGAGAAGGCAGGAACGGGGTACTGATTGAGAATGATCAGCCATGATCACATTGAATGGCGGTGTTGGCTCGAAGGGCCGAATGGTCTCCTCCTGCACCTATTGTCTATTGTCTATTGTTTGCGCTCCACGACGCTTTGCTGGGATCGTCTTTCTGCTCGTTGAACCTTCTGGTGGTTTCCTCCGCGCAATCCGCCGATCCGAGGCTTCACTTGCTAGGTAGACAAGCCCTAAAGCCGCTGGAACCAACGACTTGCCAACTGTACATGTGGCATACACACAAGACAGTGGAGACATCGTGGGGGCGGGGTCGACCAACTTCCGTACAAGTCCCATTTAGGACTTGCCCACTGCCCTTACAGTGCTTGCAGTGCCGGAGACCCGGGTTCGATCCCGTTACGGGTGCTATCTGTATGTAATTTGAGGAAGGACATTATTGCTATTGAGGTAGTGCAGCGTAGGTTCACCAGGTTAATTCTCGGGATGGCGGGACTGACGTATGATGAAGCAATGGGTCAACTGGGCTTGTATTCGCTGGAATTTAGGATGAGAGGGGATCTTGTAGAAACATACAAAATTCTTAGAGGATTGGACATGGCAGATGCAGGAAAAATGTTCCCGATGTTGGGGGAGTTCAGAACCAGCGGTCACAGTTTAAGAATAAGGGGTAGGCCATTTGGGACTGAGATGAGAAAAAACTTTTTCACCCAGAGTTGTGAATCTGTGGAATTCTCTGCCACAGAAGGCAATGGAGGCCAATTCACTGGACGTGTTCAAGAGAGAGTTAGATTTAACTCTTGGGGCTAAAGGAATCAAGGGATCTGGGGAAAACGCAGGAACGGGGTACTGATTTTGGATGATTATCCATGATCATATTGAATGGCGGTGTTGGCGCAAAGGGCCGAATGGCCTACTCCTGCACCTATTTTCTGTTTCTATGTTTCCATACCAAGAAAATTAACCTACAAACGTGTGTGTCTTTGGAGTGTAGGAGGAAACCAAAGATCTCGGAGAAAACCCACGCAGGTCACGGGGAGAACGTACAAACTCCGGGTCTCTGGCCCTAGAAGGCAGCAACTCTACCGCTGCACCACCGTGCCGGGTTAATTGTTTATACTTCTTTTGGTGCTCCCCTCTGCTCTTGACTCGCCAGAGAGAACAATCCCGGTTTGCAAGCATCACACCTGTAGCTTGTTGCTGACACGCACCGGCAGTCATTTAGCCACGGTAGCACCATTAATCATAAGCCATTCGACCAAAGACTCTAGCACATCCCAAAGACATGCGGGTTTTGTAAGTTAATTGGCCTCTGTAAATTGCCCCTAGTGTGTCGGGAGTGGATGAGAAAGTCTAGTTTAGTTTAGTTTAGAGACATAGTGTGGGAACAGATCCTTCGACCCAGCGAGTCCGCGCCGACCAGCAATCCTAGTACATGAACACTATCTTACGCACACAAGGAAAAATTGACAATTTTACCAAGCCAATTAGCCTATAAACATGCAAGCTTTTGGAGTGTAGGAGGAAACCGGAGCACCTGGAGAAAATCCACACAGGTCACGGGGAGATTATACGAACTCCACACAGACAGCACCCGCAGTCAGGATCAAACCCGACCTTTTATGTTGTAAGGAAATATAGTCATTTTAAGTGGAGTAGTCCAGAATTAGAGGGGAAACAGTCAGAACCTTTTTCGTACAGACAGCGCCCATAGTCAAGATCAAACCCGGGTCTCTGGCGCTGTAAGGCAGCAACTCTACCGCTGTGCAACCGTGCTGCCCGGTGGGATAACATAGATTCGGTGGGCTGAAGGGCATGTTTCCATGTTGTATCTTTCAATCAATTGAAAACTCTATGTGGAGTTCAATGATGGAGCTGGCGTCTGTATGTCAGTCAGAATAGAGCAAACTGAGGGTGTGAAGGCATCAGTCTGTGGCTCATTGTGCGGGGACTCCTGAATGCTGGAAACTGTCTTCAGTAGCACTGGCCACTGCCTCTTGTTCACAGAGGCTTGGCTGGAAATAAATCTGATTCACTATCTGGTGTCAAGTTTTGCTCTCTCTCGTCTGACTAACCAGTGTGGCTGTGGCTGCACTCATATTTGAACTGGTGCTGCAAAGGTTAATGGTTTGATCTGTACGGAGCAAGAAAGAGTCGACAGGGTCATAGCCCTGAGTGATAGAGAACAGCTTCTGCTGAACAAATAACTGGTAGGCAGACGTTGTGTGATCTGCGCCAGCCTGAAAACATTGAATGATCGCGATTTTGTGCTATTTTTCCCGTTTTTTACACAATATTATTTTTTAAAATCTATGGTTCTTTTTTTTATGTTTGTTCGTTATATTATCAGCAGCACAGTGGCACAGCGGTAGATTTACTGCCTCACAGCGCCACAGACCCGGGTTCGATCCTCACTGCTGTCTGTATGGAGTTTGTAAGTTCTCTCAGTGACCGCGTGGGTTTTCTTTGGGTGCTCTGGTTCCCTCCCACACTCTAGATGTGCAGGTATGTGGGTTAATTGGTCCCTGTAAATTGTCCCTAGTGTGCAGGATAGAACTAGTGAATGGGTGATCGTTAGTCGGCACGGACTTGGTGGGCCAAAATGCTGTATTCCATGCCGTATTTCTAAACTAAACTAATCTATTGAGTACTGTGTTTTCAAACCTGTTGTGCTGCTGCAAGTAAGAATTTCACTGTTCCGTTTTGGTACATATGACAATAAAGTACCCTTGACTCTCTCTGCAACAAAAGGCTTCTGATAATCACAGAGTCCTACAGCACGGAAACAGGCCCCTCAGCCCAACTTGTCCTTGCCGACCAAGACGCCTCATCTAAGCTAGTCCCAGTTATCCACTTTTGGCCCCACATCCCTCTAAACCTTTCCTATCTGTAAATCATGTTGCAGTTTTATTCCTTCCAGTTGGATAAAGACAAGGATGTGTAGAGGTGATCCAAAAACCTGCCAGAGTCCTGGGCTGGAATAACGTTCCATCATTAGGTAAAGTTTGACACTGTGGCCACTGATATGTTGACCTTATATGTCATTCCTCCATGAATAGCAGATGTGGTTGGTCTCACTAGTATTGAGATTAGTTTATTTACTGTCACGTATACAGAGACACAGTGAAATGCTTGTTTTCTGTGCTAGGCAGTGGTCATGCCATACAGGGTCGCCATGTTCCGGCACCATCTTGCAATGCACAAGTCTCTGAAAAGCCCAAGGAGAGATACAATTTTGCATCTTGGCACCTTTAAGGCCCGGAGTCGTCGGGGCACTGGATGGATGGTCGGGGTCAGCCACCGGCTGTTCCCACCACCGCTCAGTGCAGATGCCCCATTGATCCCTGAAGTGAGAAGGCAAGAAAATCACCCGCAATGGTGAATCACGAATTACACAGAGGATGATAAACTTTCTTCCCTGGGAACATTAAATGTTTTCTCGTTTATTTAATTACTTAAATTGTAACCACTCGACTCCAAAGAGAGATTTGAACTCTTGCCTTGAAATATTGCACAGTAACTTACTCATTACGCCCCCCACATCCGAAGGGAATGGCAAGTAGTTTTCGTCTTAGTTTAGAGATCCATCATGAAGACTGGAAACTATGGCCCACTGAGTCCATGCCGAACATCGATCACCCATTCATGCTCGTTCTATGTTATCTCACTTTCTCATCCACTCCCTGCACACTAGGGGGGCAATTTCCTGATGGCCAATCAACCTCCAAACCCGTACGTCTTTTTAATGTGGAAGGAAACCGGTGCACCTGGAGGAAACCCACGTGATCATGGGGAGATCGAGCAAACTCCACACAGAAACCACCCCAGGTCAGGATTGAACCCGGGTCTTTGAGGCAGCCGTGCCACTGTGCCGCCTTCCAAATGGCAGAGGATTGTAAAGGCAGACTAATGTTAGAAGATTAATAAAATAGAATTTAATAAAAAATGAATAAATGCTGACAGTTCCTCTTCAGATTGTGTACAATTCCCTTTTGGATGAATACAAATGTAATATGAAGGAATGCGGTTTACAAGAGAATAATAAATCTGAGCATTTGTAAAAAGGATTAACTAGACTGTTTCTTGTTTTACTTTATGAGGAGATATTGAGCAGAGTATTTATTTAAGTTTACAAGGAAAGGATGATTTTATTGCCGGTTAGCATGGACCCAGAGGGCCGAATGGCCTGTGCTGTGGTGTAAATCTCCATGACTCTCAAAGGAGGGCACATTGAGCGCGTGGGTTTCCTCCGGCTGCTCCGGTTTCTTCCCACATCCCAATGATGTGCAGGTTTGCAGGTTAATTGGCTTCTGTAAATTGCCCCCTAGTGTGTCGGGAGTGGATGAGAAAGTGGGATAACATAGAACTCGTGTGAAGGGGTGATCGATGGTCAGCGGGGACTCGGTTAGGCCGAAAGGGCCGTTCCCAAGCTGTATCTCTAAACTCCAAATTAAATTCTATAACCGCCGAAGGTAAAAGAGAAATCCATGCTTAAGATCTAGACATAAGCCTTCCCCATCTGCCTCAATCATGCTTGAGGCAGCTTTTCCTTTCTTTATCCTGCTTTACAGCCTGCATATCATTAATTAAAACTCAGCAAGGCAAGTCGGTTAAGTTAGAATCGCTGCTGTTTTTTCTATTCTGCAATAGTCAAGTACAACATGACACCTTACATGACGAGATCACTCGTACACACTAGTTCTGTGTTGTCCAACTTTCTCTTCCACTCCCTGCGCACTAAGGCCAATAGACATCCACATTTGTTTTAAGCTGCTTCCTAGAAAACATAAAACCAGTCCTGATGTTTACGAATAGAGCTATACCTGAACGATTATTAGCGAAAATAATAATAGGGGGGTACAATGATGTGACGGTAGAGTTGCTGCCTCCCTGCCCCAGAGATCGGGGTTCACTCCTGACTACGGGTGCTGTCTGTGCAGAGTTTGTACATTCTCCAGGTGACGGCACGGTTTCCTCCCACATTCCCACTAACCGAGTCCCCGCTGACCATCGATCACCGTTTCACACTAGTTCTATGTTATCCCACTTTCTCATCCACTCCCGACACACTAGGGGGCAATTTACAGAAGCCAATTAACCTGCAAACCTGCACATCGTTGGGATGTGGGAAGAAACGGGAGCAGCCGGAGGAAACCCACGCGCTCAATGTGCCCTCCTTTGAGAGTCATGGAGATTTACACCACAGCACAGGTTGTGTAGGTTAATTGGCTTCCGTAAATTGCCCCTAGTGTGCAGGACAGAACTAGTGTATGGGGGATTGCTGGTTGGCTCGGACTCGGTGGGCTGTTATCCGGCAACGGAACCATCTTATCAACAACTAGAGAGTGATGTTGAGCTACCACCTACCTCATCAGAGACCCTCGGACTATCTTTAATTCGACTTTACTGGACATCATCTTGCACCAAACGTTATTCCCTTTATCCTGTATCTGTACACTGTGCAGAGCTCGATTCTAATCATGTACAGTCTTTCTGCTGACTGGATACCATGCAACAAAAAGCTTTTCACTGTACCTCGGTACACATACAAATAAACTAAACTAAACTAAACTTAACTAAACTAAACTAAACTAAAATGATATAAGGGGATTATGTAGGAAGTGATCTGGTGTGATATAAGGCAAAAAGTGTTGATCTTTGGACTTCTCTGGTTGAGCATATGCTGTATAATACATAATCACATAAACATAAATAAAAATATATATTTTAACTAAAATTATTAAACATGTGCCTTTCTGGCAATGGACTTTTACACCTTTCCAAGGGTTTATTTTACCAGTAGCAGAGAAGATTTACAAGACAGCTATGGGGAGAGGTTGTGTAGGCCAGGACTCTATTCCTTGGAGCTTAGAAGGATGAGTGGTGATCTTACAGAGGTGTACAAAATCATGAAGGAATAAATCTGGTTGATGCACAGAGTCTCTTGCCCAGAGTAGGGGAATCGACATTGGTTTAAGGTGAGGGGGGAAAGAATTAATAGGAACGTGAGGGGCAACATTTTTACACAGAGTGGTGGATGTATGGAACAAGCGAACAACGGGGAGGCAGTTGAGGCAGGGACTATCGCAACGTTTAAGAAAGATTTAGACAGGTACATGGATAGGACAGGTTTAGAGGGATATGGGCCAAACGCAGGCAGCTGGGACTAGTGTAGATGGGACATGTTGGTTGGTGTGGGCACGTTGGGCCGAAGGACCTGTTTCCACCTTTGACTCTACTTGCAGTAATCTCCTGAGCGAGATGACGTGCTGATTGAGAAACATAACTTTATAACATGCCACATGATTAAATTTCGTAAAGAATACCTGACTGTGTTCTTCCAAATATTTGATCTGTGTCCTAGTGTATAATATACATATGCCTGCAGCCTACTGGTGGTCCTTAGTGACTTCAACTGCCATGCAATGCTCGACTGTGCTACAATGCTCTTATTATGAAATGTATTGTACGCATAATGCCCACGGGTAATGCAAACCTCGAAGAGCGAACAATGTTTAAACTGGAAAGTCAAAGACCCGCAGCACCCTGGCCATGCTCTCACTTCAGTCCTGCCATCGTGTAGAAGGTACAGGAGTCTGAAAACTGTGTCCTCCAGGTTCAAGAACAGCTTCTTCCTAACAACCATTGAATTTTTATTTATTATGCATTATCTCTGTGTGTTGCATTTATGGGCACATTGTGCAGCTGCTAATAAGAATTTGATTGTTCCATAGTTGGTACATATGACAATGAAACACTTCTAACTCCTGAAGGCTTGTTTCAATCTGGGCCATTGTTGTGGGTCCCAGAATTTAATCTTCCACTCTGTTCCTTGTGTAACTTTACATCTGGAGTGATTGACTCACCTCAACCTCTCCCCAACCTCACGACAACCTACTCATCATTTAGGGCGGCACAGTGGTGCAGCGGAAGAGTTGCCGCAAGAGACCTGGGTTCGATCCTGACTGCGGGTGCTGTATGTGTGGAGTTTGCATGTTCTCCATGGATTTTCTCTGGGTGTTCCATATTCCTCGCACATTTGAAGGACAAGCAGGTTTGTAGGTTTATTGGCTGTCGTAAATTGCTCCTCGTGTGAAGAGTTTGCTCCTAAGAACTAGTGTGAAGAGTTTGCATGTTCTCCCACATCCTAAAGATGCGCAGGTTTGTAGGTTAATTGGCCTCTGTGAAATTGCCTTCAATGTGTAGGGAGAGGATGAAAAAGTGGGATAACATAGAACTAGTATGAACGGGTGATCGCTGGTCGGCGTGGACCCAGTGAGCTGAAGGGCCTGCTTCCAAGCTGTATCTCTAAACTAAAACATGACATTAATAAACCTCAATCTTACCTTATTGCCAACCAAACTTAGTCCATGTTTGTTTGCTCAATGACAGGTCTTATGAATGAATGAATGAATGAATGAATGAATGAATGAATGAATGTTTATTGGCCAAGTATGTGCATATACAAGGAATGTGCCTTGGTGCTCCGCTCACAAATGACAACACAAACATACAGTTAACAATTAAGAATAAAGCATAACCACATCAAAACAATAAGGATACAACATTACAGTCTAAACATGTGGGTGAAAATAAACCAGAGCAAAAAGGAGACTACAGGCTTTGGTTATTGAGTAGAACGATCACTCGTGGAAATAAGCTGTTTTGATGTCTGGCTGTGGCTGCTTTGACAGTCCGGAGTCGCCTTCCAGAGGGAAGTGCTTCGAAGAGTTTGTGGCCAGGGTGAGAGGGGTCAGAGATGATCTTGCCCGCTCGCTTCCTGGCCCTTGCAGTGTACAGCTCGTCAATGGGGGGAAGGTTGCAGCCAACAACCTTCTCAGCTGTGCGAACGATCCGTTGCAGAATCCGGATGTCGTGCTTGGTGGCTGAGCCAAACCAGACCATGATGGAGAAGGTGAGGACAGACTCAATGATAGCAGTATAGAATTGGACCATCATTGCCTGTGGCAGATTGTGTTTCTTCAGTTGCCGCAGGAAGTACATCCTCTGTTGGGCCCTTTTTGACCGTGGAGTCGATGGTGGCCCCCCATTTAAGGTCCCTGGAGATGATGGTTCCAAGGAACTTAAATTACTCCACAGATGTGACTGTTGTTGTTGATGGTGAGTGGGGGGAAGGGAAGGGGATCTCTTTGAAAGTCTACAATTAGTTCCACTGTCTTGAGAGCATTGAGCTCCAGGTTGTTGCGATGGCACCAGGACGCCAGCTGTGTCACTTCCCCTCTGTAGGCAGATTAAAATCCATTCTTCAATTACAAAGCGAATGATGCTTTGTTATTTCAACGGAATAGGCCGCTATCTAATTGTAAATGGACCATTACTATACCCACCCCTACATCAAGGAATTATTTCCCAATTCTGCCAACCTGTCAATAATTCTACCCCAGCTGCAACACTAATAATTTTATAGTTCCACTGATATCTATTCTGTGGTTGATTCCTTCGTGAGTTATTTGGGAGTTTTCATCTCAAACAGCCCCTGATGTGATGGACTAATTTTACAAGTGAAAATGACGTTATTCGACTTTAGAGATACAGTGCCGAACCAGGCCATTCGGCCCACCGAGTCCGCGCCGATCAGCGATCACCCCGTACACTGGCACCATCCTGCACACTAGGGACAATTTACAATTTTACCAAAGCCAGTTAACCTACAAATCTGCACGTCCTTGGAGTGTGGGAGGAAACCTGCGCAACCAGAGAAAACCCACGCGGTCACAGGGAGAAGGTATAAACTCCGCACAGACAGCACCCGTGGTCAGGATTGAATCCGGGTCGCTGGCGCTGTAAGGCAGCACCTCCACTGCTGCACAACTGTGATCTTTACAGTGTTACACAGTGTTTACACAGTGTTACACACTTTACACAGTGTTTTCCGATTTCACCCACACATTTATTTGAACGATATGTACACTCTTACCACGAGTAGGGCTGGAGTGAATGGATCTCCTGTTAAATCCAACATCCCCGCATTTATGGCACGGTTAACAGACATTATTTACAATCAAACTCATTAGAGATCCATTTTGCTTGGAGGATTCTGTGCGCCCAAAGACATTACTGTGAAGTCTGCAGTTACCCAGGTGTTAGATGACAAACGCCTCTCAGTTCAACCACTAATTGGCCACCAATAAAATAGAAAGCAAAACATCTGGAATTAGGGATGCGGTGCAGTGTCAGGGCAAAGTGAAGATAACTCTCCGGAGCTTACACCGAGCTATTGCCAGGTCAGACCTGCGGAGGTGGTTCAGGCATTCAGATGGTGGCAAAGTGCCAGGGCCGAAGCAGAAACCTTTGCTTTTGTATTCAGTGTTAACCTTGGAGTGCCTGAAACTGTCATTAAACAGCGAGCGGGCAGGAAAATAAACTCTTACTCCTCCAGCATGCTTCATTCAACGGGAACACATCTGCCTCTGTAGCCCCAATGATCCACAGCTTCCTCTTAATATTGAACGCCACAGCGATCTGATGCCTAATTTAAAACCTATTTACTTTATAGCTGTATACACATCTCTGTTATTGCATTGAAAGATGTCTGTGCTGCAATCCGGGGAGGAGGATACAGACGATATCACATCAGTGCGACTCACATCTCTCTGAACTGCTGCGCGATGAATAGGAATTAGGTGTCAGACTGAGAGAGACACACGATCTCAGAACTAAATTCTCAGCAGCTCAGCTCCGGTCTGGCCCAAATGTTTCTCATCGCCAGCTCGAGAATGTTGACGTATTTCTGAACATCCAGGCCTCTTTAGGCAATTAGTTTACCAGAGAACAGTCTCCCCAGTCTCTCTTAAAGGCAGAGTTGGACACAGAGTGCTGGAGTAACTCAACGGGTCAGGCAGCAGCATCTCTGGAGGGCATGGATAGGTGATGCTTCGGGTCGGGATTCTACTTCAGACTGAAAGTAGGGGGCGGAGGGTTTGGTGAAGAGCTAGAGGCCATGGAAGAGCAGGACCGTTAAGGCCAGGCAGGGAGGTGCCTGGCTGGTCCACTGTTGGCAAGGGAAGGTGCGGTCTCAAGGTAAACAATGTGGAGAACTGTCGAACTGGTAAAAACGATAGGGTGGAGGAAGGGGGCAAGGAAGGAGGGGAGTGTAAGATGAAACTACCTTAAATTAGAGAATGCATTGTTCATATTGTTGGGTTGTAAGCAACTCTGGAGAACTGGATAGGGTGTCATCTCAAGAGGAAAACAATAGGAGAACCCCTTTCTGAAGGCGGCTCAGGTATCCTTTAGGAGACCCAAGGAACTGCAGATGCTGGAATCTTGAGCAAAACACAGAGTGCTGGAAGAGCTCAGTGGGCCAGGCAGCATCTGTGGAGGGGAAATGGACAGAAGACGTCAGGTCGGGACCATTCTTCAGACTGATTTTAGACTTTAGAGAAACAGCGCGGAAACCGGCCCTTTGGCCCACCAAGTCCGCGCCGACCAGCGACCACCCCCTACACTTGCACTACCCTACAATCCAGGGACAATTTACAATTTTACTGAGGCCAATTAACCACCAAACCTGTACGTCTATGGAGTGTAGAAGGAAACCCGAGTGGATGTGTGTGTAGGGAGCGGACGGAAATGTGGGAGAACATAGAACTAATGTGACACAAAGTGCTGGAGTAACTCAGTGGGTCAGGCAGCACCCCTGGAGAAAAAGGATGGGTGCTGTCAGGACCTTTCTTTAGACTGAAAATAGGGGGTGGGGGATTGAAGAACTGGAGACGAGAAAAGCCCAGGACCAATCAAGGCCAGCCACAAATGCATCGGCAGTTCCTTGATTCTACATAAAACTGGCGCGAACAGGAGATCGATTGTCGGCATGGACTCGGTAGGCCGAAAGGCCTGTTTCCATGGTGCATCTCTAAACTAAACCAAACTAAACTAAACTAAACTAAACTAAACTAAACTAAACTAAACTAAACTAAACTAAACTAAACTAAACTGAAACTTCAGTGGAAAGCACGAACATGCATTTCATGATCATCATCTCTGAAACCATAAAAGATAAAAGCAGGAGCAAACCATTTGTCTCCTGGAGACTGCTGCATTGTTCAATAGATCCTGCCTGATATGTATCTTGGGTCCACTTTGCAGTTGCTTGTCACCACCTCGAGAACATAGAACAGTATTGCACAGGAACAGGCCCTTTAGTCGTCAATGTCTGTGCTGAACATGATGCCAAGATAAACTAATCTCCTCTGCCTGCACATTTAGCTTAGTTTAGTTTAGTTTGTCGTCACCGGTTCCGAGGTACGGTGAAAGCTATCCAGTCAGCAGAAAGAATATTCATGATTACATGAATCAAGCTGCCCACAGTGTACTTACACAGGACAAAGGGAATAACGTTTAGTGCAAGATGAAGTACAGGAAGGTCTGATTAAACGAATGATCCATGTACATCTATTCCCTGCATATCCATAGGCTTACGTATAGCCTCTTCAACGCCACCATGGTACGCGGCTCCACCACCACCCCTGGCATCGTGTTCCAGGCACCCGCCGAGTAAAAACATTGCCAAGAAACAACACCTACCATGTTCTCCAGAGATGCTGCCTGACCCGCTGAGTTACCACAACACTTCATGACGTTCTTTTGTGTCTGCTCTCCAACCTTTACACAATCCATGTCGTGCGATCCACCACCCGTGATCCTGTGGTGTTCTATATCACTCTGCCTCATCTTGCAATCAGAAAGGAAGTGATTACAATGAAATAAAATGTAACTCCGATCCAGACGGACGATTCCAGTGATGATGACAACACCTCTGATTTAAATCACGCGCCTCGGTGTAAACTATCCTGATTATTTTTAGGGACCCTGAAAAGCACCTAGTTTTCAGTCTCACTTCACTGGGTTTTGATGCCAACCACCTTGCTTCATGGCTGGAGACTCTTGTCCAAGGAAACATAATTATCCCTCATTCACATAATTAACACCGTGATCTTTGCTGTAGGAAGGAACTGCAGATGCTGCTTTACACCGAAGATAGACACAAAATGCTGGAGTAACTCAGCGGGCCAGGCAGCATCTCTGGATAGAATGAATGGGTGACGTTTCGGGTCGAGACCCATTTTCATACTGAGAGTCAGGGGAGGGGGAGACACAGAGATATGGAAGTGTGAGATGTGAGAATGAGACATCAAAGGGGACGAAGTTCAAGGAAAATGTAGAACAGATTATTGTTGGGTAAGGGAAAGTGACAACGAAGCGTACAAAGATAAAATTTAATCAGGAGGACAGTCAGCCTGAACGGAGAATGAGGATGGGGGAGGGATGGAGAGAGAGGGAAAGCAAGGGTTACTTGTGGAGGAGGCTCAGGACAGAAAGGTCAGTGTGGGAATGGGAAGGGGAGTTAAAGGGGGTGTGTTTAGCAACTGGGAGATCATGTAAGTTTAGGCGGACTGAACAGAGGTGTTCAGCGATACAATCGCCGAGCCTGCGATTGGTCTCACTGATATATAGGAGTCCACGCCTGGAACAGCCATTTCCTTTTTAACCCTTTCCGCTTAGCAGAGACAGTTCCCTCCACAACTCTCTGGTTAACCCATCCCTTCCCATCCAAACCACCCCTTCCCCAGGTACTTTCCCCTACAACCGCAGGAGATGCAACACCTGACCCTATACCTCCTTCATCGACTCCGTCCAAGGGCCCCAATAGTCCTTTCAGGTGAGGCAGAGGTTCACTTGCACCTCCTCCAACCTCATCTACTGTAACCGCTGTTCCAGGTGTGGACAGAAGAGCCTGTTTCCGCACTGAATCACTAAACTAAACGAAACAAAACGAAACTAAGCTAAGCTAAGCTAAGCTAAGCTAAGCTAATCTAATCTAATCTAATCGAATCTAAACTAAACTAAACTAAACTAAACTAAACTAAACTAAACTAAACTAAACTAAAGATCAAGACCCAACAATAGCCCTTCAATGACATCTGAGGACTCAATTTTCCCTTCAACACATATTGCTTGAGTCTGGGGTCTTATCATTGCCATGTCAATAGACAATAGGTGCAGGAGGAGGCCATTCGGCCCTTCGAGCGAGCACCGCCATTCTTAAACTGTGGCCCCTTGTTCTGGACTCCCCCAACATTGGGAACATGTTTCCTGCCTCTAACGTGTCCAACCACTTAAAAATCTTATACGTTTCGATAAGATCTCCTCTCATCCTTCTAAATTCCAGTGTATACAAGCCTAGTCGCTCCAGTCTTTCAACATATGACAGTCCCTCCATTCCGGGAATTAACCTAGTAAACCTACGCTGCACGCCCTCAATAGCAAGAATATCCTTCCTCAAATTTGGAGACCAAATTTACATGACTCTTTTACATCTGGTAAGAACATAGAACATACGTAGAACAGTACACGAATTGTGGTCCAACTGATAAAACCGATGTCTCACAGCACCAGAGACTTTTAGATCCTGACCTTGGGTGCTGTCTGTGTGGAGTTTGCATGTTCCCCCTGTGACCACATGGGATTCCTCCGGGTGCTCTGGTTTCCTCCCACATCCCAGAGACAATTTCAACCTTTAAACTAAGCTCTCTTGACCTCAACATTTCCACTCTGGGAAAAGGTTCTGACTGTTTACCCTCTAGTTCTGGACTACTCTACTTAACGTTATCAAATTTCCTTACAACATAGAAGGCGGCCATTTCGCCAACTGAGTCTCTGACATCTCGCTGAACAATCCCATAAGTCACACAATCCCACTTTCTTCCCTACAATGCATCCTCTCCCACTTACCCATCATCTCCACACCATTCTACATTTGAATGCAACACAGCAAATACCAGGATTCCAAATTATTGGGAAATAAGGCTGAAGATTCTGGCTACAGTTTTCTACCAATGAAATAATCTGTTTTAAATAATTACACAATGACAAATTCGGGCTCTGTGGAATTTATGGATATTAAATTGATTTATCCACAAACAGAAACAATTCACTGAATTTAATTTACATAATTATTTTTAATTTGATTTCCCGGCTGCATTTGATACACATATGAGATGTAGCCTTTAATCTTTTATGAGCATTTGGCTTATCACAGGAGGACACACACTCCTTATCTTTTTATATAACTGGAAGATTGGTCCTTCGAAGTAAAATGTTCACAAGGAATGCTGATTTCTAGTAAAACACAACATGCTGGAGTAACTCAGTGGGTCAGGCAGCATTTTTCTGGAGAACATGGATAGAAGGATGAGAGGAGATCTTATCGAAACGTATAAGATTATTAAGGGGTTGGACACGTTAGAGGCAGGAAACATGTTCCCAATGTTGGGGGTGTCCAGGACAAGGGGCCACAGTTTAAGAATAAGGGGTAGGCCATTTAGAACTGAGATGAGGAAAAACTTTTTCAGTCAGAGAGTTGTGAATCTGTGGAATTCTCTGCCTCAGAAGGCAGTGGATGCCAATTCTCTGAATGCATTCAAGAGAGAGCTAGATAGAGCTCTTAAGGATAGCGGAGTCAGGGGGTATGGGGAGAAGGCAGGAACGGGGTACTGATTGAGAATGATCAGCCATGATCACATTGAATGGCGGTGCTGGCTCGAAGGGCCGAATGGCCTCCTTCTGCACCTATTGTCTATTGTCTATTGTCTATTGTCTATTGTGATGTTTAGGTTTAGGTTTATTATTGTCATGTGTACTGAGGTCGAGCGAAAGCCTTTGTTTTGCTTGTTATCCAATCAGATCAGATACATAAATACAATCAAGTCATACTCAAGTACAATAGGTAGAGCAAAGGGGAAGATACAGAGTGCAGAATATGGTTCTCAGCATCGTAGCGCATCAGTTCCAGAGACAAAATCCAATGTTCACAATGGGGGTAGAGGTGAATCGAACAGTCCCCCAGCTTATGCAAGGACCGTTCAGAAGCCTGATAACAGCAGGGAAGAAGTTGTTCCTCAGTCTGGTGGTGCGCGCTTTCAAGCTTCTGTACCTTCTGCCGAATGGGAGCAGGGAAGAACTCCATTAATACAGGGTGCAGCTTGCTTTTATATAAGGGCCTCGGTGAGCAAGACTTGGTGAAGTGCTTTGCAAAGAAAAATGCGCAGTGCGCCCAATGTGGGGTAATGCGACTGCCATTTTGGACCCAGGAAGAAAATGCGAGCAGTAATGCGACAATAGACCGTTAAACCTGTTCTTGCCGATGTTCACTGGGGAAGTAACATGGTCCAGATCATGACGAGGGATTATCATCCCTCAGTGCCCTGAATCTTTCACATTCTGCTGATAATATGATTTCAAATAAAGGTACGGTCAAGATAATTGGAGAGGGATCTAACTTTAAAATGGACACTCAGCAATCTATCCACATTGAGGTGCACTTTTCATCTCTCTATTCGCTTGGCTAAATGCAAACAGCCTTTCCCACAGTTAGATTGATTAAGCTACTTTCTGTTGCATATTCATCCAGGACCCAGACTAATTAAATTCATCGCAATGTGGTGAGAAGATTAATATGCAACTCTTGATTGTTGGGGATGCAGGAAAACCACACAGATGTGATGAGCTTTCTAAGTCGCCGTTCCCACGCTTAAAACATGAAGACGGTCACCTCCGATCTTTTGGCTTCCTTTTAAAGGGAATTTTAGGGTCAGTGACTGAGGTTTACTTTTTAGTTCCACGTGAGGGCCTAAATGTTGAGTGTATTAAATAACTCTGGCATTATTTTTTTTGTTTGGTTTAGTCTAGTTTAGAGATATAGCACAGTAACAGGCCCTTCGGCCCACCGAACCCGCACTGACCAGCGATCCCCGCAGATTAACACTACCCTACACACACGAGGGACAATTTTACATTCACACAATTATACTCAAGCCAATTAACCTACAAACCTGTACGTCTTTGGAGTGTGGGAGGAAATCGAAGATCTTGGATAAAACCCACGAAGGTCATGGGGAGAGCGTACAAACTCCGTACAGACAGCCCCGATAGTCAGGATCGAACCCGGGCCATTGGCTCTGTAAGGCAGTTGCTCTACCGCTACGCCACCGTGCCGCCCAAATTTGCCCAATTTTGTTTTCTATACTTTGCATTTAGTTCTCCGATCTGTGACTACCTTCTGTGGAAGAGAAAAAGGGGAAGTTCATCCACTGAAACAATTCATTCAGACGTGACACAAGGAACTGCAGATGCAGGTGTCCAAAAAAATAGACACAAGTGCTGGAGTAACTCGACGGTCAGGCAACATCTCTGGAGAATATGGATAGGTGATGTTTCGGGTTGAGAGGCTTCTTTAGATTATTGCTGTTGTTATGGAGACGTTAGGTTTTAGAAAGTACCAATTAACCCCTTGCAGACTGCTTCCATTTGATCACTGACAACCTTGCACTGGGTCAATATGTTTGTTTTGATGAATAGAGTCTTAGAGTCATAGAGTGATACAGTGTGGAAGCAGGCCCTTCGGCTCAACTTCCCCACACCGGCCAACATGTCCCGGCTTCACTAGTCCTACCTGGCCGTGTTTTCTCCATATCCCTCCAAAACTGTCCTTTCCACTATTTCAGCTAATTTCCACTAATTTCTACTAATTTTGCTTCTATTGACTGTGAAGACATTTCAGCTGTCTTGGGATTGCAAAAGGCATCATGTCGATGGAGAGATTTATCAGCTGTAACAATAATCAGGTTAGAATGCAACTCAGCGGTTCAGGCAGCATCTGTGGAGAACATGGCAGGAACTGTGGCAACGTATTGGGTTGGGACCCTTCAGACCAAAGATACTAGAGGAGCAAGATAGACCACTCGACCCTAAAAACCGTAGTATGTCACGGCGCCATTTTAGTAGGCAGAAACTTGCAGAAACATTTAAAAAGAAAAATAACAAAAATCTGTGAATTAATAGATGAGATTTTAATGGTATCATCACACATACTGTTCCCCCACAACACTGATTACACTGCGAGAGGCTTAGCGAATGGTGGGTTTTGCTTACTAAAATGGCGGACGTTCCGCTCCTTTGCGTACTACACTTCATTATAGGAGATTTCAACGGAGTGGTCCATCTTGTTCCTCTAGTATCTTTGCTTCAGGCTGACTGCAGTGGGAGAGAGAAAGCTGCAAATGGGATGGTGGTGGGGCCAAAGTATGGCAGGGAGGGGGTAGCAAGATGGCAGGTTTGCTGGTGTAATATGGGCTTGTGTTATGACATTTCCTGCATTCTCACTGACGGCTGTAGAAACACAGTGTTGCGGAGCAAGCAATTTGTCACGATCTGAGTTAATTGTCAGACTTCAGCTACACTAACACGATATGCCAGCAAGCAAAAGTGTACTTGATTTTGTAAAAGATGCAATCTGCTCGCGAAAATTGTCGTCAATCTGTTTACTCGGGGAAATTATGTCAGAAAAAAAAGCATGAGCAATAACAATTGGTTGGAACTTGCTATAATATTTCACTGGAATGCAACTTCTAGGAGTTTGCAGGGATATCAGTCTGGCCTGAGCTCATGCCCAGAGCATTTAGTTTTAATTTTAGTTTAGATATACAGCGTGGAAACAGGCCCTTCAATCTACCGAGTCCACATCGACCAATGATCACCTGCACTGGGGACAATCTGCAGAAGCCGATTAACCTGCAAACCTGCACATCTTTAGAGTGTAGGAGGAAACCAGAGCACAGTGCAGCAGTAGAGTTGCTGCCTTGCAGTGCCAGAGACCCTGGTACGATCCTGACTGTGGGTGCTGTCTATATGGAGTTTGTACGGTTTCCCCGTGACCGCAAGGGTTTTCCCATGGGTGCTCTAGTTTGCTCCCATACTGCGCAGATGTACAGGTTTGTAGGTTAATTGGCTTCAGTAAAAATTGTGACTTGTCCCTGGTGTGTAGGACAGCGCTAGTGTCCTCCTCCACAGGCACACTCCCACCTGCACCCTCCGCTCTGCTGCTGCCAATCTCCTAATCCCCCCACATCCGGACCAAACTCAGATCCTGGGGGGACAGGGCTTTCTCAATCGCTGCTCCCACCCTATGGAACTCACTACCTCAAACCGTCAGAGACTCCTCCTCACTCACCACATTCAAAACATCACTGAAGTCTCACCTATTCAGTACTGCCTTCAACCACTGAAGGTCACCCCACCCTCTGTCTCCTTTCTCTGTTCGTTTACTTATTTATCTATTTATTCACTTCCCTATGTTCTCTAAATCCCTGTAAAGCGTCTTTGAGTATATGAAAAGCGCTATATAAATGTAATGTATTATTATTATTATTATTATTAGTGTACGGGGATCACTGGTCGGCGTGGACTCGGTGGGCCGAAGGGCTAGTTTCTGCGCTGTTCCCTAAACTAAACCTGGAGAAAACCCATTTGGATCACCTCTACACATCTTTGTCTTTATCCAACTGGAAGGAATAAAACTGCAACATGATTTACAGATAGGAAAGGTTTAGTGGGATATGGGGACAAAAGTGGATAACTGGGATTAGCTTATATGAGGCATGGACTAGTTGGGCCGAAGGGCCTGTTTCCGTGCTGTAGGACTGTGATTATCAGAAGCCTTTTGTTGCAATAATCAAGAGAGTTAAGAGAGTCAAGTGTTTTATTGTCATATGTAACAAAACGAAACAGTGAAATTCTTACTTGCAGCAACACAACAGGTTTGAAAACACAGTACTCAATAGATTAGTTTAGTTTAGAAATACAGCATGGAATACAGCATTTTGGCCCACCGAGTCCGTGCTGACCAACGATCACCCATTCACTAGTTCTATCCTGCACGCTAGGGACAATTTACAGGAACCAATTAACCCACATACCTGCACATCTAGAGTGCGGGAGGAAACCAGGGCACCCAAAGAAAACCCACTCGGTCACAGGGAGAACTAACAAACTTCATACAGACAGCACCCATAGTGAGGATCAAACCCAGGTCTCTGGTGCTGTGAGGCAGCAACTCCACCGCTGCACCACTGTGCTGCCCCGCCTCTGACTTCTGACTTCAAAGCAGGAAGGAAAGGAAGACTTTTATTGGTGTAGGAAGAAACTGCAGATGCTGGTTTAAACCGAAGGTAGACACATTCATTGTTCTTCCCCATCTTAAGAGTGCAACAAATGCATTGATTTGCATTTAATCCCACGGATGTATGGCATTTTATGACACAAAGGCTAGAAACTCTGAAGAAGGGTCTCGACCCGACACATCACCTTTTTATTTTTCTCCAGAGATGCTGCCCGACCTGCTGAGTTATTCCAGCCTTTTGTATCTATCTTTGGTGCATCTGCAGTTCTTTCCTACACTATATATAACCTAGCAGGTAATTCACAACACATTTAGTTGACAGTGAGGATGGATGAAATGTAGGATGTGAGAAACGGAATCACAGATGTTTAAATAGGATCGCATTTGGGAGGTGTTGATGTATGAATAAATGACTGTGATTATATCACATCCTACAGATCCACATGGCGTGTTTTAAGATAAATTATCAGAGTGATTATGTTACTGGACCAGAAATAATAGAAACCCAGATCAATTCTCCAGAGAGATTCAAATCCACCGGGGAAATGGGAAATAAATTTGGAATAAAAAAGCTAATGTGAGCCCAGTCCATCACAGGCACAGCCCCCCTCCATCAAAAGCATCTACATGAGGTGCCACCTTAAGTAGGCGGCATCTATCATCAAGGATCTCCACCGTCACCATGCCCTCTTCCCGCTGCTACCGTCAGGCAGGAGGTACAGAAGTCTAAAGTCCCACATCACCAGGTTCAGGGACAGCTCGCTCCTACATCTCTCGGTTTCTTGAACCCGACACAACCCTAACCCCTACCTCGACAACTGAACACAATGGCCCACCTCTTGCACTACCGTGAACTTATTATTTTTATTTTCCAATGACGTTTTTTGCTCCAACGTCTTGTTTTTTTTTTTGCACCATCTTTTCTTTTAGAATTTTATGTGTAGTTTATGCAGGGTTTGTTTCACAGGTGTGTAGTCTGAGTTTATTTGTCTGTGATGCTGTTGCAAGCAAGATTTTTCATTGTACCTGTATCTCACCTGTACCGCATATGATCATAAACTCGAACCAGAAACATAATCGAGGCAATGACACTACTGTTTTTTCCTTTAAACAAGTACATACAGTTTAGTAAGATCCTGAAAGGAAGGGAGTCTGCCCTGCTTACTTGTTTTATATGTGACTCTACGCACTCCTCACTGCACTGTTAAATTTGCAGGATGTAGAGGGATGTACAGCAGGCACAAGGAAGATGGAGGCAGGTACTCTCACAACGTCTAGGAAACATCTTGAGCAACCCCTGAATTACCAAGGCATAGAAGGGAATGGCGACCGGCTTTCGGGAGCTCCAGCCGTAGCAGCTTCGACCGCCCCGGAGCGCGAGGTTTGATCGACCCGCTCGCAGGCCCTTCATCGCCCTGCGTGGCCTGGCCGCGGCACTTTCCATCGCCCGGTGGGGGCTCAGGACCTTCATCGGCCTGCTCGGCTCGGCCCTGAGACTTTCCATCGCCCGGTGGGGGCTTCAAAAGTCGGGAGCCTCGATCGCCTCGTGGCACCACGGGAGAAGAATGATGAGGAAATAAGACTTTTCTTGCCTTCCATCACAGTGAGGGTGTGCCTGGAGCAATCACTGTGATGGCTGTTTGTGTTAAAATTGTAATTGTGTGTCTTGTGTTCTTTATTGTCTACTGCCGGACCCTGACGTGAGAGGACGCTGGCGCTATTTGTTCGCCGCTTCTCCGTCAGGACAGTTCATCTGTTTGTTTTTATGTCACGACTGTTTTGTAAAGCGTCTTTGAGCACTTGGAAAAGCGCTATATAAAATAAATGTTTATTATTATTATTATTATTATTATTATTATATTATTATATTATAAACACAATGTGTTCGGCATGGACGTGACATGATGGGCTGTTTCTGCATTCAAAGTCATAGAGTCATAGATTCATTCAGCCTGGAAACAGGCCCATCGGCCCAACTTGTCCATGCCGGCCAAGTTGTCCCATCTGTACTCGTCCCATCTGCCTGCATTTGGATCATATTCCACTCAACCTTTCCCACCCATGTAACTATCCGAATGTCTTTTAAATGGTGCGATAGTACCTGCCTCAACTATCTCCTCTGACAGATTGTTCCATACACCCACCGCCCTCTGTGTGACAAAGTACGAGGAAGCATCAATGAATCTATGACGATGGCCTTGTAGTGGTACCATATGAAAGCTTAGAAATGGTGATGCAAGGAATAAGTTTGAGAACATACATGAGAAATAAGGGATGTATTCATCAAACACCTTTAGCGGCACGGTGGCGCAGCGGTAGATTTGCTGCCTTACAGCGCCAGAAATCCGGGTTCAATCCTGACATGGGGTGTTGTCTGTGTGGAGTTTGTGCCCGTGACCTGCATGTGTTTTCTCCGGTATCTCCGGTTTCTTTCCACATTCCATAGGTGTACAGGTTTGTAGGCTATAATTGTAAATTGTCCCTAGTGTGTGTAGGATAGCGTTAGTGTGGGGGGATCGCTGGTCGGCGCGGAGTCAGTGGCCCGAAAGACCTGTTTCCGCGCTGTATCTCTAAACTGAACTAAACTAGGTAAAATATAATTATTATAAAAATGAGTATTATTAGGGTGAAATATCATTTCCCTTGATCAGTGATTTGGAACATTATATTCAGGTGAACACACAGGCCGGCACGGTGGCGCAGCAATAGAGTTGCTGCCTCACAGCGCCAGAGACCCAGGTTCAATCCTGACCACGAGTGTTGTCTGTGTGGAGTTTGTACGTTCTCTCCGTGACCTGCGTGGGTTTTCTCCGGGTGCTCTGGTTTCCTCCCACAACGTACAAAGATTCCTCCCACAATGTACAGATTTGTAGGTCAATTGACTTTGGTAAAATTGTAAAATGTCCCTAGTGTGTGGGATAGGATAATGTTAGTGTGCGGGGATCGTTGATTGGTGGGCCGAAGGGCCTGCGCAGTAGCATGGAATACAGCATTTTGGCCCACCGAATCCGCGCCGACTAACGATCACCCATTCACTAGTTCTATCCTGCACACCAGGGACAATTTACAGGGACCAATTAAAAAAAATCTAGATTAAAAAAAACTAAACAGGAAAGAGGTGGTTAAAAAATATTTATCTCATGTGCCACTTGCTGGACTTTATCTTGCACTAAATGTATTCCCTTCATCCTGTATCTGTGCACTGTGGACGGCCTGGTTGTCATCATATACAGTCTTCTCGCTGACTGGAGAGCAGGCAACGAAAAGCTTTTCACTATCTGTGTACACGTGGCAATAATAAACTTAACTAAACTAAATATGAACATGAAGAAAGAATTAGATCATTTTTAAGGAGTAAAAATGTTGCAGGATATGCGGAAGGAACAGGAAATTAGAATTAAACAGCTTTGATGTAGAACAGTAATGGCATTGGCACAGGCTCAACAAGCCATCTGTTGTGCTGAAATTGCTATGATTTCACATCTCCCATTATAGAATCTGACTATACATTGAACCTGTGCAATACTTTAGTCTCTAAAGCTTGTCGGAATATTATAATGTTTTTCCAGTTTCTGAGTTAAAGTGCTATAACGCTATAAGTTTGATTATTTATGCATTTAGACATCAGACTTTAGAGATACAGCAAGTCCGTGCCGTACAGCGATCACCCCCCCCCCCCGTACACTAGCGCTGTCCATAACACGAGGGACAAGCGACAATTTTTACCAAAGCCAATTAACCTCCAAAGCCATACGTCTCTGGAGTGTGGGAGGAAACCGGAGCACTCTGGGAAACCCCACACAGTAACAGGGAGAATGTACAGACAGCACCCGGAGTCAGGATCCAACCCGGGTCTTTGGCGCTGTAAGGCAGCAACTCTACCGCTGCGCCACTCTGCCGCACTGCGTTTTCACTCTGCTTTTTGATTAACATGAATGCAATTTTATAATTCTACTTTATCAATTTGTGGTACTCAGTGAGGTCTTTCTAAGCCATTTTTATTCAAGATGAATCTTAAATTTCCCCAAAGAATTCACCAGATCATATTACTCTGGATTAGTCTTCATTGCGTTGATGTAGGTATATGTAGGTAGGGAACTTGATATCACTAACTCTATCCATTGTGCTCAACATTTGGGATACAATATCACGTATATTGTATCCCAAATGTTGAGCACAATGGATAGAGTTAGTGATATCAAGTTCCCTCACTGTGGACATTGGATCTTTTCATAAGTTCATAAGTTATAGAGTCATGGAGTCATAGAGTCATACTATGTAAACAGGCCTTTCAACCCAACTTGCCCAAACCGACCAACATGCCCCATCTACATTAGTCCCACCTGCTTGTGTTTGGCCCATATCCCTCTAAACCTATCCTATCCGTGTACCTGTCTAAATGTTTCTTTAACATTGCGCTGGTGCCGGCCTCAACTACCTCCTCCGGCAGCTCGTTCCCTTCAAGGAGTTCAGACTGTCTTTGAGCGGAGCTACACATTTGCTTCACTGGCTCAGCTCAGGATACCTGCAGTCAATGAGCTAGCTCGGAGGTAGCTGGCTACCTCAGGAATCATTTGAAAAACAGGCAGCTCTAAAATGTCTGCCCTACCTGATCCACTGTAAATAGCAGGAGTCAAGCAAGTAGACGTGAAGCTTGTGCCTATCGTGAGAGTTCGACACCTCCCCACTGGCTCATCATTTTCAGTGTGCTTTCTGTGTGTCGCATTCACAGTGATCTGCTCCCTCAGCTGCGGATAAAAATGAGTTTAAGGCAAACAATATTTGGTGCACGTCGGATTCATAGTCATAAAACCACAAAGGCCCTTTGGCCAACTCAGCCATGTGGACCAAGATAGGGCAGCACGGTGGCGCAGCAGTAGAGTTGCTGCCTCACAGCGCCAGAGACTAGGGATCGGTCCTGCTTACGGGTGCTGTCTGTACGGAGTTTGTACCTTCTCCCCGTGACCTGCGTGGGTTTTCCCCGGGTGCACCGGTTTCCTCCCACATCCCAAAGACGTGCGGGTTTGAGGGATCAATTGGCCTTTATAAATCTCCTCCATTATATAGAGAGTGGATGAGAAAGTTGGATATTCTAGAACTAGTGAGAAAGGGTGATCGATGGTCGGCACAGACTTGTTGGGCCGAAGGGCCAGTTTCCCTGCAAGATCTCTAAACTAAACGAAACTAAACTAATCTGAACTAAACTAATCTGAACTAAACTAAACTTTTTTTTTAAAGGACACAAAGTGCTGTGGTAACTAAGACAACACTTAAGGATAGCGGAGTGAGGGGGTATGGGGAGAAGGCAGGAACGGGGTACTGATTGAGAGTGATCAGCCATGATCGCACTGAATGGCGGTGCTGGCTCAAAGGGCTGAATGGCCTACTCCTGCACCTATTGTCTATTGTCTATTGTCTATTATCTCTGAGAGCATGGATAGGTGACAATTCGGGTCAGGACCCTTCTTCAGACTCTTTTTTAAAATGTTTCAGTGGTGTTTTGACCTTTCAAATACTAATTCCCATATTCTTATTCTTTCCTTTCTTTTATTGCCTCAGTAGAATTCTTCAAAAGGTATCTCTTCATTTGGCCTTAATATGATTAATTAGGTTATGTTTTGTTAACTCAAGGTAAAGGAACTGCTTGGAGGTAGTGACAATATGATGTTTCAAACTGCGATTTGAGAGGGAGAAGGTTAAATCAGAAGTGTCAGTGTTGCAGTTGAGCAAAGGGGACTATGAAGGCGCGAGTGAGGAGCTGGCCAAGGTCGACTGGAAAAGGATCCGAGCAGGAATGACGGTGGAATTTCTGGGCATAACCCGGAAGATGCAGGATCATTTCATTCCAAAGAGGAAGAAAGATTCTCTGGGGAGTAAGAGGCAACCGTGGATGACAAGGGAAGTTAAGGATGGAATAAAGTTACGAGAAGGTGTATAACATAGCAAAGAGTAGCGGGAAGCCAGAGGATTGGGAAACTTTCAAAGGACAACAGAAGGTAACAAAAAGGGCAATACGGGGTGAAAAGATAAAGTATGAAGGTAAGCTGGTCAAGAATATAAAGAAAGATAGTAAAAGCTTCTTTAGATATGTTAAGAGAAAAAGATTAGTAAAGACAAACGTGGGTCCCTTGAAGGCAGAAACAGGTGAAATTATTATGGGGGACAAGGAAATGGCAGAAGAGTTGAACAGGTACTTTGGTTCTGTCTTCACTAAGGAAGGCACAAACAATCTCCCAGATGTACTAGAGGACAGAGGATCTAGGGAGGCAGAGGAACTGAAAGAAATTTGCTTTAGGCGAGAAATAGTATTGGGTAGACTGATAGGACTGAAGGCTGATAAATCCCCAGGGCCTGATGGTCTGCATCCCAGGGTACTCAAGGAGGTGGCTCCAGAAATCGTGGACACATTGGTGATCATCCTCCAATGTTCTATAGTCTCAGGATTAGTTCCTGTGGATTGGAGGGTAGCTAATGTTATCCCACTTTTCAAGAAAGAAACGAGAGAGAAAATGGGGTATTATAGACCAGTAGCCTGACATCGGTGGTGCGGAAGGTGCTGGAGTCAATTATTAAAGAAGTAATAACGGCGCATTTGGATAGCAGTAAAAGGATTGGTCCAAGTCAGCATGGATTTATGAAGGGGAAATCCTGCTTGACTAATCTCCTGGAATTTTTTGAGGATGTGACAAGTAAAATGGATGAAGTGGATGTGGATGTGGTGTATCTGGCCTTTCAGAAAGCCTTTGATAAGGTCCCACATAAGAGATTTGTGGGCAAAATGAGAGCACATGGTATTGGGGGTAGGGTATTGACATGGATAGAGAACTGGTCGGCAGACAGGAAACGAAGAGTTGGAATAAACGGGTCCCAGTCAGAATGGCAGGCAGTGGCGAGTGGAGTGCCAGGGCCGCAACTATTTACAATATATATTAATGATTTAGATGATGGAATTAAAAGTGACACTAGCAAATTGGCAGATGACACAAAGCTGGGTGGCAGTGTGAACTGCAAAGAGGATGCTAGGAGGTTGCAGGGTGACTTGGACAGGTTGAGTGAGTGGGCAGATGCATGGCAGATGCAGTATAATGTCCACTTTTGGCGGCAAGAACAAGGAGACAGATTATTATCTCAATGGTGTCAGATTTGGAAAAAGGCAACGAGACCTGGGTGTCCTTGTACACCAGTCACTGAAAGTAAACATGCAGGTACAGCAGGCAGTGAAGAAAGCTGATGGCATGTTGGCCTTCATAACAAGAAGATTTGAGTATAGAAGTAAAGAGGTCCTTCTGTAGTTGTACAGGGCCTTGGTGAGACCACATCTGGAGTATTGTGTGCAGTTTTGGTCTCCTAATTTGAGGAAGGACATCCTTGCTATTGAGGCAGTGCAGCGTAGATGACGGGACTGTCATATGAGGAAAGATTGGAAATACTGGGCTTGCATTCACTGGAATTTAGAAGGATGAGAGGGGATCTTATAGAAACATAAATTATAAAAGGACTGGGCAGGAAAAATGTTCCCAATGTTGGGGGAGTCCAGAACCAGGGGCCACACTCTAAGAATAAATGGGGCGCCATTTAAAACTGAGATGAGAAAAAACTTTTTCACCCAGAGAGTTATGTATTTGTGGAATTCTCTGCCACAGAAGGCAGTAGAGGCCAATTCACTGGATGAATTTAAAAGAGAGTTAGATGGAGCTCTAGGGGCTAGCGGAATCATGGGGTATGAGGAGAAGGCAGGCATGGGTTACTGATTGTGGATGATGAGCCATGATCACAATGAATGGTGGTGCTGGCTCGAAGGGCCAAATGACCTCCTCCTGCACCTAATTTCGATGGTTCTATGTTTCTATGTAACTACTAATCTGCCTTTTAACAGTGCAAGTTATACGTAAGCTAATCCATACACAAGTTTGCTATTATTGATGATTCAGTGCAGTATTCTACATCAGCTTACAAAAATAGAGACATCCTGTAATATATGCAGGCATACTGGTTAGATTTCTTATGCAATTAATATAAATATTCAGGCTAATGAATAATTGTGATGCCGCTTATTAAAATTATTCCAGTGGGAGATTGAGTATATTTTGCATTTTCATTAGGTTCAAGCTAGTTTTGCTTTATTTCAGTTTTATAAACATTCAAATGATATGTACAAGAGGGCAGCACGGTGGCGCAGCGGTAGATTTGCTGCCTCACAGCGCCAGAGACCGGGTTCAATCCTGACTATGGGTGCTGTCTGTACGGAGCGTGTGTATTCTCCCTGTAAACGTGTGGGTTTCTTCCGGGTGCTCCGGTTTTTATCCCCACACCCCAAAGACATACAAGCTCGCAGGGTAAATTGGCTTGGTAAAAATTATAAATTGTCCCTAGTGTGTGCAGGATAGTGTTAGTGTGCCGGGGATCGCCAGTCGGTGCAGACTCGGTGGGCCAAAGGGCCTGTTTCCGCGCTGTATCTCTAAACTAAACTCAAATATCTCAGGACTCTAAGCTTTTGAACATTCTGTTGTCCATGATGATCGAGGATTTCCCACTGCATTGAATTGTTTATCAGTTAAAAAAAATAACTTAATATACTTACTAAGTATATAGTATTTAGAGCCTGGGACTCCTGGGAATATGTGTTCTAGCTAAACGCTCGTTGTTTGAGATGCCCCTTGAACCCTGTATTCATTATCTAACTCAGAGCATAACCCTGATAAACAGCAAAAGCATTGGATATTCTGAAAGCACTTTCTGTTGGGTGATTGAGGCAAAAAGGGTTATGGTGATGTCTTGAGGTCACAAGAGGGCAAGTAATTTGATGATGTGTTTAATAGAACATAGAACAACACAGCACAGGAACAGGCCCTTCAGCCCACAATGTCCATGCCAACCATGATTTTTTAGTTTAGAGATACAGCGCGGAAACAGGTCCTTCAGGCCACTGAGTCCACGCCGCCCAGTGATCCCCGCACACTAACACTATCCTACACACACTAGGGACAATTTACAAGTTTACTGAAGCCAATTAACCTACAAACCTGTACGTCTTTGGTGTGGGGGGAAACAGGAGCTCCCGGAGAAAACCCACGCAGGTCACAGGGAGAACGTACAAACTCCACACAGGCAGCACCCGTTGTCAGGATCGAACCTGGGCCTCTGACACTACAAGGCAGCAACTCTACCGCTGCGCCACTGTGCTGCCTCAAATCAAATTAAATTAAATTAAAATGATAACTTAAATTAATCTCCTCTGCCTCCACATGATCCTCATCCCTCCATTCCTTGCATATCCATGTGCATGTACTAATGTTTCTTATACTTTGTTATTGCATCTACCTCCATCACTACCCCTGGCAGCTCATTCCAGGCACCCAGCACCCTTTGTGTAAAAATGTTGAAAGGTTATGAAAGTATTTCTATTTGTTTTTTCTCAAATAGTAAATTAAAAATTATGAATATGATTGATGATTGATTTTTTTGAAAGATACATCATTGTTTGTCAGCGTGCATCTCAAATGGAGTCTGTTTCTATCTCCAACCTGAGGAGGGGTCCTGACAGAAGATACAGAAGCTTGAAAGTGCGCACCACCAGACTCAGAAGCAGCTTCTTCCCCTCTGTTATCAGGCTTTTGAACGGTCCTTCCATAAGCTAGGGTACTGTCCGATTTACCTCGACCACATTGCGGCCATTTTGTCTTTGTCTTTGGAACTGTTACGTTAAAATGCTGACAACTATATCCTGCACTCTGCACCTTCCCCTTCGCTCTACCAACTGTACTTGAGTTTGGCTTGAGTGTGTTCATGTGCTGTTTCAAGTAACCCTTGCATTCCCTCTCTCCGTCCCTCCCCCACCCTGGTCGTCCTGCTAGTTTCACGGTTTTATCCGTTTGTTATCATCTCGTCCACAGCCAACAATGGACCATTGTGGGCTCCACCTTTCCTGAGGCCATCGGTGCCGGCTCTGATTCGTTCTGTGCCTTTTCATACCTCTAGTTTCCATCCCCCCTGACTCGCAGTCTGAAGAAGGGTCTCGACCCGAAACTTCACCCATCTTTTTTCTCCAAAGATGCTGCCTGACCCGCAGGGTTACTCCAGCACTTTATGTCTTAATTTGTAAACCAGCGTCTGCAGTTCCATGTTTCTACAGTTGCAGAGGGAGGTTGGGTCGGCTGGGGTTTTTGTCTTTGGAGTGTGGGAGGGGCCTGGATAAAGTGGGCAGTCACAGTCTTTTTCCCAGGGTAGAGGATTCTAAAACTGGAGGACAGAGGATTAAGGTGAGAGAGGTGAGGTTTAAGAGGAACCTCAGCGACACCTTTTTCACTCAGAGGGTCGTCTGTATTTGGAACGAGCTGTCAGATGAAGCTATAGAAGCAGATGCAATTACAATGTTTAAAAGACATTTGGATGGTTACTGTAAAGGGAAGGGTTTAGAGGGAAATGGGCCAAATGCAGGAACATGCAATGAGCCCAGTATGCCAACTTGTTTGGGTGGGCTGAAGGGCCTGTTTCCATGCTGTACAACTCTATGACTCTACAACAGGAGAGGTGTAAGCTGAAAATCTGCTGGCTGGACACATCTTCAGACTGAAGGCGGCTCCCGACCCGAAACATCACCTATCCATGTTCTCCAGAGATGCTGCCTGACCCGCTGAGTTACTCCAGCACTTTGTGTCTTTTTTCTTGTAAACCAGTATCTGCAGTTCCTCATGTCTGCATAACATTTGTACTCTGCAAATAGGTGTTTGAGAGGGGCTGGAGATTTTTTTGTTTTAGTTTCTAACTGCTGGCAATAAAAGGGCAATGATGCAGGATTTACATTTTGCTTCCAGGAAGTTGGACGTGCAGAGTTACTCCAGCACATTGTGTCTTTTTGTTTGGTAAACTAGCATCTGCAGTTTCTTGAGTCTCCAAGATTAGCTCAGTATTGGTTTGCTCTTGCCACATGCAATGAAATACAGCGAAAAGTTTGTTTGCGTGCATACCAGCCCAATCATACTGTACATTAGTACCATCAGGCTGCACACAGGCCGTGATGGATATTCAATGTCCAGGCTCAGAAGGCTTATTGCTGACCTTAGTCTTTTAACACAACAGCAGAAAGGTTGACCAAGGTTCAAAAGGTTTATTGTGGATTAAGATAAGCTTCTGATCGGTACACTTTGCCCATCATCTTGACATGATCATGAGGAACAATGCTGACCAAGATGACATTAAGGTTATGATGCTCCTGACCCAAGAACTGACACAAAAACTTCTACAGTAACCTTAGCAAGATTGTAATGCTGGTAAAAGAAAAAAAAAAAAAGCCTACATGGACTTAATCCTGGCCTATGTAATATTCACATGCAGATGATGTTTTATAGTAGAAAACAGAATAAAGGTTGGGATACACAGAGAGTGCTCAGGAGTTACAGAAAAATTGCAGAGAGTTGCAGATGTAGCCCAGTCCTTCACACAGACCAGGCTCCCCACCATCCACACTTCACACTGCCTTGGAAAAGCAGCCAACACAATCTAAGTCCCACCCAGGTCATTCCTTCTTCTCCCTGCTCCCATCTGGCAGAAGGTACAAAAGCTTGAAAGTGCACACCACCAGACTCAGGAACACATCTTCCCCTGTGTTACCAGGCTTCTGAACGTCCTTCCATCAGCTCGGGTACTGTCCGATTCACCTCTACCCCATTGCAGAAATTGGACTTTGTCTCTGGAACTGACGCACGACAATGCTGAGAACTATATTCTGCACTCTGCACCCTTTGCTCCACCTATTGTACTTGAGTTTGACTTGATTATATGGTAATGGTATTATCTAATCTGATTGGATAGCATGCAAAACAAAGCTTTTCATTTACTTCGGAACATGTGACAATAATAAACCTAAATGTAAACTAAACCTGAAAAGACATAGAATCCATTCCTCCGCCTTTGTCCTTTGCTAGTATTGTAAGAATTGCAAATTCTTTTTAAATCCTTTGTGCATTATAACCTCGGGGTTTGTAAATCCTTTGTGAATTATAACCTCTGGAGAACTGGCTCCTCAGAAGTAAAAGTGCTTTGTTTAAAAATATGACTGTTTAGACAGCTTTGTAGCTGGAAGTAGCCTTAAGGTGAGGGGGAAAAGATTTAATAGGAACCTGAGGGGCAACTTTTTTACACAAAGGATGTTAGCTATATGGAACGAGCCGCCAGAAGAGATAGTTGAAGCAGGTACTATGGCAACGTTTAAAACAAATATTGAGACAGGTACATGGATAGGATAGGTTTAGAGGGGTATGGGACTGGAGTAGATGGGTCATGTTGGTCGGTGTGGGCAAGTTGGGCTGAAGGGCCTGTTTCGACGCTGTGGGACTCCATGACTCTATGTTAGGTACTGGTGAAAGTGCAGCAGGTGTTTCCAATGCTGAGGTGATGCTCCCATTGACTCCCCCTGTCCTAAAGTGGCATCAGGTGTGGTCTGGACGATCAACGAAAGAACGATGCAACCAGGCAGGATCGCAAGCAACAGCCCATGCAGCCACTTCTCAATATCATCAGACCTCACATCCCTGCTCCACAATTGTACTGTTGTAATTGGATTTCTAATCCCTGCATCGGCTTCACGAGAGCGGGGAGTGGTAGAGAGTCATACATCATGGAAACAGGCCCTTCGGCCCTACTCGTCTATGCTGACCAAGATGCCCCATCTAAGCTGATTCTATTTGCCTGTGTTTGACCCATATCTCTCTGAACCTTTCCATAGTGCGGGGCGGTGGCGCAGCAGTAGAGCTGCTGCCTTACAGCGCCAGAGACCCGGGTTCGATCCTGACCATGGGTGCTGTCTAAATGGAGTTTGTACGCTCTCCCTGTGACTGCGTATGTTTTCCCCGGATGCTCCGGTTTCCTCCCACACTCCAAAGACCTACGGGTTTGCAGGTTAATTGGCTTCTGTACATTGTAGATTGTCCCTCGTGTGTCGGAAAGTGTAACAGCCAGCACGGACTCGGTGGGCCAAAGGGCCTGTTTCCAAGCTGTTTCCCTAAAACTAAAGAACTAAAACCATTCATGTATCTGTCCAAATGTATAGAGTTCACTTAAAAATAGAAGCAAGAATAGACTGCACGGCCCTTCGACTGTTCGATAACACCAGGGCACATCCTGATTATTGATCTGTAATCCATGTTTCTTGCCTGATCTCCATGACCTTTGTAATCCAGAAATCTATCTCAGCCTTGAGTACACTTAATCAGTCAGTGTCAACAGCTCTCTGAGATGTAAAATAAATCAGCATTTTGTGAAGTAGAAAACATGATCAATGTTTCTGGTCTTTCATTCTGACTTTCATTCAAACTGGTTTGCAGGTTACAAGACAATTATTTGGTCACTATAACATTGTGAGGACTAGCTGTGTGCTGATATATTTCCTTCATTACGTCAGCGACTGTGCATCAAAATGCCTCTCAGGTGAATATGCTTTGAGAAATCCTGAGTTTGCCACCAACTACATTACAATAGACAATAGACAATAGACAATAGGTGCAGGAGTAGGCGATTTGGCCCCTCGAGCCAGCACCACCATTCAATGTGATCATGGCTGATCATTCTCAATCAGTAGATCAGCCCAAATGCGGGCAAATGGTTCCTGCCTTCTCCCCATACCCCCTGACTCCGCTATCCTTAAGAGCTCTATCTAGCTCTCTCTTGAATGCATTCAGAGAATTGGCCTCCACTGCCTTCTGAGGCAGCGAATTCCACAGATTTACAACTCTCTGACTGAAAAAGTTTTTCCTCATCTCCGTTCTAAATGGCCTACCCCTTATTCTTAAACTGTGGCCCCTGGTTCTGGACTCCCGCAACATTGGGAACATGTTTCCTGCCTCTAACGTGTCCAACCCCTTAATAATCTTATATGTTTTGATAAGATCCCCTCTCATCCTTCTAAATTCCAGTGTATACAAGCCTAGTCGCTCCAGTCTTTCAACATACGACAGTCCCGCCATTCCGGGAATTAACCTAGTAAACCTACGCTGCACGCCCTCAACAGCAAGAATATCCTTCTTCAAATTTGGAGACCAAAACTGCACACAGTACTCCAGGTGCGGTCTCACTAGGGCCCTGTACAACTGCAGAAGGACCTCTTTGCTCCAATACTCAACTCCTCTTGTTATGAAGGCCAACATTCCATAGGCTTTCTTCACTGCCTGCTGTACCTGCATGCTTCCTTTTAGTGACTGATGCACTAGGACACCCAGATCTCGTTGTACGTCTTTCTCTTTTCCTAACTTGACACCATTCAGATAATAATCTGCCTTCCTATTCTTACCACCAAAGTGGATAACCTCACACGTTAAATCTTTCTTGTTAAATAAGCTTCCTGGTACTGGAAGATGCTGGCACATTGGGAATAAGCCAATTAATCAATAGGGTTTTATAAGGTGAGAGGGGAAAGATGTTATAAGAACCTGACGGTGGCACAGTGGCACAGTGGCACTGTGGTGAAGTGGATGCCTTACAGCGCCAGGGTTTAATCCTGACTATGGGTGCTGCCAGTACGGAGTTTGTACGTTCTGCCCGTGACTGCCTGGGTGTACTCGATTCCTCCAACACTCCAAAGATATTAAGGTTTGTAGGTTAAGTGGCTTAATTAACTTGGTATGGCTTGGTTAATTGTGTGTGGGATAGTGCTTGTGTACGGTGGTCAGCATGGACTCTGTGGGCAGAAGGGCATTTTTCCAGACTGTATCTCTAGAATCTAAAGTCTAAAGTCTGAGAAGGAACTTTTTCGCTCAGAGGGTGGTGGGTACAGGGAACAAGCTGCCAGGGGAGGTAGTCGAGGCAGGGACGAAAACAGCATTTAAATGCCATTGGACAGGTACTTGGATCAGATAGAGGGATATGGGCCAAATGTGGGCAAATGGTTCTAGCTTAGATTGGGCAGACACAAAATGCTGGAGTAATTCAGCAGGTCAGGCAGCATCTCTGGAGAGAAGGAATGAGTGACGTTTCAGGTCGAGACCCTTCTTCAGGCTGAACTCTCGTCGGAGAGAGAATTTCTTCAAAGGAGACATACCCTTGAGGAGATTTTGCAGTGGAGCAGAATCGCTGAAGAAGGGTCTCGACCCGAAACGTCGCCAATTCCTTCTCTCCAGAGATGCTGTTCGTTCCGTTGAGTTACTCCAGCATTTTGGGTCTACCTTCGATGTAAACCAGCATCTGCAGTTCTTTCCTACACAGCTCAGATTGGGCACCTTTGGTCGGCGTGGATGAGTTGGGCTGAAGGGCCTGTTTCCAAGGTGTATGACTCTCGTTACCAATTTCAGCAAAGGTGCCACCATAGATATTTTCATTTAACTTCATTCAGCAGAATTTTGCCTTGCATTGGTTTGGACAATGCAATTTGATGGTGTAATCAAATAAAATTGGTGTGTAAGGTCAGATGCAAGACCAAAGAGAGAGATTGCCAGGCATACTACCACAGAGACACTGAGGCAAAGAGGTTTAAGGAAGCAATCCTAGAGTTTGCCCAACATCACCTATCCATGTTCTCTACCGATGCTGCCTGACCCGCTGAGTTCTTCCAACACTTTGTGTTTTGCTCAAGTTCCTTGCGTTCCCATTTAATACTTACTTTTCCAGCAGTCCATGGGCCCATTGTGTAATTACCATATTTTAATAGATTTCAGAAACATCAATTATTCATCTGTTTATCCTTTACTAATTAACGTGATCATCTTTACTTTGCTCTCAATTACCCTTTCACCTCGCAGAGTAATCCTTAACCTACTATTGTTAAGTCCTCAGGTAAAAATTTGTGATTAGTTGCTGCTCACAGCATTACAAACAATCCAATTAAAATTACAATTAACACTAATGAGGCTTGTCTCTCCCCATCCAGGGGCTGGTACCCACCTGTGACAGTCATCGCCTGAAAGACATTGTTGGGCCTGTCCTCTGTGAATGGATTTCACATATGTTCCCTGTACTTCCTATGCAAAGATATGTTTACAACATCCACTAACATCTGTGTTTGCAAAATCAGACACAAGTCGAGTTGGGATTTCTTCCATCTGACTTCACTTAAAATCGCGTCAAAAATTAGCTGGCTTTTTAAACGGACCTAAGTTCATAAGTCATAGGAGCGGAATTAGGCCATTTGGCCCACCGAGCCGACTCTGCCATTCAATCATGGCCGATCTGTCTCTCCCTCCCAACCCCATTATCCTGCCTGTTCCCCATAACCTTTGACACCCATATTAATCAAACACCTGCTGACCTCTGCTTTAAAATATCCAGAGACTTGGCCTCCACAGCTGTCTGTGGCAATCAATTCCACAGATTCAAATTCATCCTCATCTCCTTTCTAAAGCTCTACCGTCTAGTGTTGGACATTTCCAACCTGGGATAAAAGTTCTGGCTGTCTACCCTAGTGGGCGGCACGGTGGCGCAGCGGTAGAGTTGCTGCCTTACAGCGAATGCAGCGCCGGAGACTCAGGTTCGATCCTGACTCAGGTACGGAATTTGTACGTTCTCCCCGTGACCTGCGTGGGTTTTCTCCGAGATCTTCGGTTTCCTCCCACACTCCAAAGACGTACAGGTATGTAGGTTAATTGACTGGGTAAATGTAAAAATTGTCCCCAGTATGTGTTGGATAGTGTTAATGTGCGGGGATCGCTGGGCGGCGCGGACTCGGTGGGCCGTAGGGCCTGTTTCCGCGCTGTATCTCTAAATCTAAAAAAATATAAAAATCTAAATCTATCTATGTCTCTCATAATTTTAAATACCTCCATCAAGTTTCCCCTAGTATATTAGAAGCAGAGAAAAATTCCAAGTGCTGTAATAACTCAGCGGGTCAGGCAGCATCTGTGGGGGGAATGGAAAGACAGTGTTTCAGGACGGGACGGGACCTATCTTCAGACTGACGGAACAGTGGGGGAGAAGGCAGGAGGTGGGAACGGGACAAAGTCTGGCAAGTGATAGGTGGATGAAGATGAGAGGGAGAGAATGGACAGGCGGCATTTCGGGTCGGGTCCTTTCTTCAGACCATATTCTGAATGGCAATGTTGTTCTGAAGAAGGGCCCAACCCAATAAGTCGAAAGTTCATCCCCTTCACAGATGCTGCCTGACCCACTGACTTCCTCCAGCACTTTGCTCAAGATTCCAGCATCTGCAGTGTCTTGTGTCATTATGAAGGAGGCCGAAATCAGCTTGGGTAAAACGGTAACAAATGCTTAGAGAATAGAGTTTTTGATGTTCACATCCACCCCTGCTTTGTGTACTTTAGTTTAGCTTAGAGATACAGCGCGGATACAGGTCCTTCGGCTCACCGAGTCCGCACCGACTAGCGACCCCTGCACATTAATACTACCCGACACACACTAGGGACAATTTACACTTATACCAAGCCAATTAACCTACAAACCTGTCCGTCTTTGGAGCGTGGGGGGAAACCGAAAATCTCGGAGAAAACCCACGTGGTCACGGGGAGAACGTACAAACTCCATACAGACAGCAGCCGTAGTCGGGATCGAACCCGGGTCTCTGGTGCTGCAAGCGCTGTCAGGCAGCAACTGTACTGCCGCGCCACTGTGCTGTCCTTTATCCATTCCGCAGACTTGAACAAATATTGCTGCAAAATTAAATGAAACACCATTGCCACTTCAGAGCTTGTGTTGATTGTTGTACTCGGCTGGAAACGGAGTGCCCTCTCATATCAGCATGACTTCTGTATCATCTTAAATCAACAACTTCCCTTTGTCAGTGGTTCTGCGGAAATGAAGGTTTGTATCGCGTATTAATTCAGAGATCTGCAAACCCAGGAATCCGGAAACATGGTTATAAACTAAATGAAGTGTAAAATATCCATTGAGGTATTGTACAGACACATAACAAATCATTTTACTTGTTTTCAAGTGGCACAAAGTAGCAGGGCAAATTGAATCTGATTGAAATATTATTCAGGTGATTAATTCACACAAAACACCAACATAAAATGGAATGGATGTCATCAATTTTGCCTCCAACGCCCATCTGGGCAACTAATATCAGCAGGCATTTGATATTAAAAAGCTTACGATCTCTTCCTTGTTGGTCTCTGAAGAGTCATAGTCATTGCTACTCCAAGCAAAAATTTTAATCACAAATAATAGGAAACATTTTTCAGCTCACTCCCCTGACAAGCACACAAACAATACGATTGAGAAATATTGTTCTGTCATTCTGCAGAAAGTCTTAATGGAGTCATAGAGTCATGCAGCACAGAAACAGGCCCTTCAGCCCAACCTGTCCATGCCGACCTGTCCACTCCCCCTGACATCAGTCTGAAGAAGGGTCTCGACCCGAAATTGCTGCAAAATTTCCTTCAGCCCAACCTTTCCTTCTCCCCAGAGATGCTGCCTGTCCCGCTGAGTTACTCCAGCATTTTGTGTCTACCTTCGATTTAAACCAGCATCTGCAGTTCTTTCCTACACATGCCGACCTGCTTGTCCCTTTTGTCCGCAATTGGCCCATATCCCCCTAAACCTTTCCTCTCCACGTACCAGTCCAAATGTCTTTTAAATTCTGTTTTAGACTTTAGAGGGACATCACGGAAACAGGCACTTCGGCCCATTGAGTCCGCTCCGACCATCGATCGACCCCATACGCTAACACTATCCTACACACAATTTTACAACTTACCGAAGGCAATCAATCTATAAACCTGCACGATTTTTGAGTGTGGGAGGAAACTGGGGCACCCGGAGAAAAGCCGCACGATCACAGGGAGAGTGCATGAACTCCATTCAGACAGCCCCCGTAGTCAGGATCGAACCATGTGTGAGATGGCAGTTGTGTACCCAAGAATAGGAAATTGCTGATTAATATTCTCGTCTCATTTCACACCTACTGAGGACGACAATACAGTGACAGGAAAGACAAAACATTGTTGAAGATAATAATCAAAACAAATCCAAGAATGAAAGAGCTTCTACACGTTGTTGCTATATTTTGTACTGGAAGGCTTTTTGACGCACTAAATTATTATTAACTTGTCAAATCCACAGCGTCTTGATTTATCTCCTCTTCCCTTTCCTCTCGTTCGAACATCATTGCTACGTTGGACTGAGGATGCAAATCATGTTTAGTTTGGTATCAAGAGGGGAAGGGGGGAGTGGGGTGGAGGGAGGAGGGAGGGAAGGGGGAGGAGGGGAAGGGAAGGGGGGAGGGGGGGAAGGGTGGGGGGAAGGGGAGAGGGGGGATGGGGAGAGGGGGAGGGGGAGAGGGAAGGGGAGGGAGGAGGGATGGGGAGAGGGGGAGAGGGGATAAGGGGGGGGGGGGAAGGGGGAGGGTGCTGCACCAATGCAGGAGAGGTTTGCGCCCAACCATGGGTTTGCGCCCAACAAGTCCACGGCCTAGTATCATTTAAAAGTGTTTTGGACAGGTACATGGATAGGAAAGGTTTAGAGGGATGTGGGCTAAATGCGGAAAACAGGGCATGGACGGGTTGGGCCGAAGGGCCTGTTTCCGTGCTGTTTGTCTCTATGACTAATTATTTTGCACTTGCTTCCCAGAATGTTCAAAGGACTGGAACGTAGACAAATTCAAATCATGGTTTGATATCTGAGTAATGAGGGAGACCAGACTCTGCCAAGCCCTGACTCACTCAAAGAGGAGGCAATGCAGAGCCAGTACTCTTGAACCTCCTCCCAATCTGCCACACAACCCACTTTCATCCAATCAGCGTGGCCCGTCGCCATGGAAGCCAGATGCATCTTTCTGAGTTTGTGAACAAAATATTTTAAAGCATCTCGATGTGTTAAGAATCATTAAAAAAAAACTGTTTTATTGATGTTTCCTATGAGTGGCTTTGTCATATCTTGCAGTCACTGTTCTCTGTCAATCAGCAGAGGTTCAAAGCGTTCAAAAGATATCTGTGAAAATCAGACGAGCATTTCTCGATTTAAACACAGAGTCACAACGTATAATGTTGTTATTGCAATAATGCTGAATGTGTTCCACCAAATTTATATTTCTCCTATTTCCAGAGATGTCAGACGGTTCTTTGAAGCGATGTACGATGCCTTCATTAAAACAGCGGCTAAAACAAATTTGAAATAAAGAGATTTCATCCTCTGTTTATTATAGTGCAGTGTAATGTTTGGGCTTAGATCCTGAAATATTCAGCACTCCGAGGTGTTTCAGGCTTAAAACTGATCTCTCCCTTGGCAATGCAAGAGATGATTAAATATATGTCTATACTGCATACCGTGTTCGTTGGGTCACACTGCAGGAGACTGCCTTGTGCTTTCCTGGGTCAATGCACAAACTGGGTTATAATACCAGAGAATAACAAAAAAGATCGCAATTGAAAGCAACACGGTAAACAGAGAGAGGGAGAGGGCGTTCCAGATGCTGGGAGACAAGGAGACTGCATGCACGGTGATGGGGAAGTTGATGGGGCAGTGAGAATGGAGCAATGGAAGATGGACCGTCGGCACGGAAAATGACGTCGATCTGGAGTGAAAATGAAAAATGAAATAGAGCAGAAACGTTGGGGACAGGGACGATTTCTCTCATTTTACGATACGATAAAAGTTTATTGTCAGATCAAGTCCAAAATGTTTCTTGCGTCTCAGCAGCCCAACTTGCAACATCAACAAAGACAAAGAATGTAAGACAAGAAACGAGGATATAACAGAGCTTTATTTGTCGTTCGGTACCGAAGTACCGAACGAAACTACATAGCAGTCATAGAAAAAAAAAAAAGAACACAAGACACATAACTCCAACACAAACGTCCATCGCAGTGACGCCAAACACCCCCTCACTGTGATGGAGGCAACAAAACTTCCACTCTCTTCCCCACGCCCACGGACAGACAGCTCGTCCCCGACCGACCCGCACAGTCCCCGCACCGGGCGCTGAAACGTCTCGCGGCCGAACCGGGCGATGAAAGGCCCGCGACCAAGCCTTGCGCAGCTAAGTCCCGTGGTCGAGCCGCACCGGGCGATGTCAAGTCCCGCAGCCGAGCCGCACCAGCGGTGAAAAGTCCCGCAGCCGAGCCGCACCGGGCGATGTAAAGCCCCGCGGCCGAGCCGCACCGGGCGATGTTAAGTCCCGCAGCCGAGCCGCACCAGCGATGTAAAGCCCCGCAGCCGAGCTGCACCGGGCGATGTTAAGTCCCGCAGCCAAGTTGCACCGGGCGGTGTTAAGCCCCGCAGCCGAGCTGCACCGGGCGATGTTAAGCCCCGCAGCCGAGCTGCACCGGGCGATGTTAAGCCCCGCAGCCGAGCTGCACCGGGCGATGTTAAGCCCCGCAGCCGAGTTGCACCGGGCGATGTTAAGCCCCGCAGCCGAGCTGCACCGGGCGATGTTAAGCCCCGCAGCCGAGCTGCACCGGGCACTGTTAAGTCCAGCGGCCAAGCCGCACCGGGCGATGTAAAGTCCAGCGGCCAAGCCGCACCGGGCGATGTAAAGTCCAGCGGCCAAGCCGCACCGGGTGATGTAAAGTCCAGCGGCCAAGCCGCACCGGGGGATGTTAGGCCCCGCAGCCGAGCCGCACCCCGCGCCGTGAGGAAGAGAAAAGTTCCCCCCCCCCCACACCCACCCACACCACCACCCCCTCCCACACATACACAACCAAAAAAATATATATAAAAACCATCCCAACACCGAAACACAACAAAAAAAAGGAAAAAAAAGACGGACAGACTGCTAGTCAGCCGCTGCCGTTAGGCGCCGCCATCTTTTTACTCACCATAACATCACAATCACAAATGACGACACATTCAAGACCCTTCAACGTACATTTGATCTGGGATTAAGTTCTATGTTTAGTTTCAGGATTCACTGTTTTAGAAAAGAGTGCTTCAGTCTAACCTTATTAAATCTTGGTACCCTGTACCTCCGATTTGATGGTAGCAATTCGTATTCACTGTTCAGGACATGGGGTCGGGGTCAGGGACAATGTTGTTGGCCAACCTTAGCATGTTATTGTGGTCGGCTGATTCATAGAGTTTCTCAAGGGGTTGACCGACGATCTTTGAGCAGATTTTCATTTGGTGGAGCAGTTTTGACTTTAAAGTGGTGGACAAACACTCGTACCATGTAGTATTACAATACTGAAGAACACTCATAATCACAGAAGTAAGGTTCCACTGACGTAGAACCTAGATCAGTACAGTACTTGATTAGTACGGGTTGTCAGAGGTTATGGGGAGCAGGCAGGAGAATTGAGTAGAGATAGATCAGCCATGATTAAATGGCAGTGTAGACTTGATGGGCCGAACGGCCTGATTCTATTCCTATCACTGATGATCTTATGAACAGCACAGCACAGGAACAGGCTCTTTGGCCCACAATGTCTGTGCTAAACATAATGCCAAGGTAAACTAATCTCCTCTGTCTGGACATGGTCCATATAACTCCATTCCTTGCAGATATAATATGCCTGTCTATAAGCCTCTTAAACGCCACAATGGTATCCGCCTCCACCACCAACCCACCCTGGCAGCACGTTCCAGGCACTCTCCACCCTCTGTGTAAAAGACCTGCCCTGCACGTCCCCTTTAAACTCTGTCCCCCCCCCCCCCCCCCTGCACTATGTTGAAAGGCTGGAGCAATTAGGCTTGTATACACTGGAATTTAGAAGGATGAGGGGGGATCTTATTGAAACATATAAGATAATTAGGGGATTGGACACATTAGAGGCAGGAAACATGTTCCCAATGTTGGGGGAGTCCAGAACAAGGGGCCACAGTTTAAGAATAAGGGGAAGGCCATTTAGAACGGAGATGAGGAAGAACTTTTTCAGTCAGAGAGTGGTGAAGGTGTGGAATTCTCTGCCTCAGAAGGTAGTGGAGGCCAGTTCGTTGGATGCTTTCAAGAGAGAGCTGGATAGAGCTCTTAAGGATAGCGGAGTGAGGGAGTATGGGGAGAAGGCAGGAACGGGGTACTGATTGAGAGTGATCAGCCATGATCGCATTGAATGGCGGTGCTGGCTCGAAGGGCTGAATGGCCTACTCCTGCACCTATTGTCTATTGTCTATTGTCTATTGACCCACTGAGTTGCTCCGGCACTTTGTGTCGGTCCCCCTCACTTTAGCTGGTTTGCAAAGAATGATGCAGCCGATTTAAAATATGAACTGCTCTGAAGACAGGACGGCTAATGCTTCACTGATTATAATTTGTTTACACGGACAGGCTGCGAGGACGCTTCCTCATGCATAAAGATTTCACAATGCACCATATGTAGATCGACAAGGGACAGACAGACCACGCACGTAATTATCTGGGTTTAGAATGTTTTTTGCAGCATTTACACTGACCTTAATTCTCATGCAAAAACTGCATTACAATCTATTTCAGTTCGTGGATCAGCTCAAGGAAGGAAATGGACCAAGATAAACAGCAGATGGGTTGCAATATTTGACAATACCCTTCAACTGTTGCGTTTGTGGCAGAATTGCAGCTGAAAAAACATAGGTACATCTTGCTGCTGCTCTGTCCATTTAATCGCTGCTGTTCATTACCTTCCTGGTTGTTTTAGCTTTGTTCTCCCAATGTACACATGTTCTTATCTGGCCATTGGCCGGACACAAAGTGCTGGAGTAACTCAGCAGTTCAGGCAGCATCTCCTGGACAGGCAATGTTTCAGGTTGAGACCCAACAATCAGTCTGAAGAATGTTCCTGACCCAAAACATTGCTTAACCGTGTTCCCCGGAGATGCTGCCTGACCCGTTGAGTTACTCCAGCTCTTTGTGTCTTTTTTTGTAAAGCCACCATCTGCAGTTCCTTGTCTGTTTTGTTCTTTTCAACTCGGGGTCCTGAATGGCCGATTTTTAACTCGGAAATTTCCTGAGGAAGTTTCAGGGCACATCAACTAGTCCCAAAACTAGTCTATTCAAATGGCGCAGCGGTAGAGTTGCTGCCTGACAGCGCCACAGACCCATGTTCGATCCTGACCACGGTGCTGTCTGTACGGAGTTCATCCGTTCTCCCTGTGACCAAGTGGGTTTTCTCCATGTGCTCCAGTTTCCTCCCACACTCCAAAGATGTCCGGGTTTGTAGGTTAATTGGCTTCTGTAAATTGTCGGATAGAACTAGTGTAAGGGTCGGCGTGGACTCGATGGGCCCAATAGCCTGTTTCCACGCTGTATTTCTAAACTAAACTAAACTGAACTAAGTTATAGCCCTCTACCTTCAGTAAGTAAAACTCAAAAACCAAAGAAGGTCACTTAACAAAAGTCATTTCACAGAATCCTTTGCTGTCAGTTTTTCCTGTTCTCTCTAGGACCGATCCAATTCACAGTCTCGATATAAAAGCTTGGATCCTTGGGTTTTCTTGTGACTTCATGCACCAGAAGGGGGAAAAAAAAGTTTAATCACTTTGGAAACAGTAGTGCTTGCCCTTCGATTTAAAAGGATTTATTGCTAAAGGATATTTTGCTTCTCCTGATGTGCATGTGTAGCTCTGAGGTGTTTAGTTTAGTTTAGTTTAGAGATACAGCGCGGAAACAGGCCCTTCGGCCCACCGAGTCCACGCCGCAATTAACAGTCTAACCGTTCAGCGTGGAATCCTTTGGCTTGTCGTATTCTTTCAAGGCAAACCCAAGCTGACCTGTTGGTGTAGAGGGAGAAACAGCCTGGCAGGCACTTTGTACATCTATATTTACAAATTGGATAGAGTGGATATGGGTGTTTCTGCAAGTGGGAGAGTCTAGGAGCAGTAGCTATCGCCTCAGAATAAAAAGACGTAGCATTAGAAAAGAGGTGAGGAGGAATTTCTTTAGTCAGAGAGTGGTGTATCTATGGAATTCTGGCACAGTCAAGTCAAGTCAAGTCAAGTCAAGTTTATTTGTCACATACACGATGTGCAGTGAAATGAAAGTGGCAATGCCTGCGGATTGTGCACAAAAAAGAATTACAGTTACAGCATATAAATAAAGTTAATAAGTTACTATAGTGTAGACAAAAATTTAGTCTCTGGAGTTATAAAAGTTGACAGTCCTGATGGCCTGTGGGAAGAAACTCCGTCTCATCCTCTCCGTTTTCACAGCGTGACAGCGGAGGCGTTTGTCTGACCGTAGCATCTGGAACAGTCCATTGCTGGGGTGGCAGGGGTCCCTCATGATCTTACTTGCTCTGGATCTGCACCTCCTGATGTATAGGTCCTGCAGGGGGACGAGTGTAGTTCCCATGGTGCATTCTGCTGAACGCACTACTCTTTGCAGGGCCATCCAGAGGCCAAGTCATTGGGTATTTTCAAAGTGGAGATTGATAGGTTCTTGATTAGTATGAGTGTTAAAGGTCGTGGGGATAACGCAGGAGAATGGGATTGAGGGAACAATAGATAGCCACGATCAAATGGCAGAGTAGACTCATTGGGCCACATGGCCTAATTCTGCTCAAATGTCTTATGATCTCATGAACTGATGAAAACCCATCGGGTCACAGGGTGAACGTACAAACTCCATGTAGAAACTTATCTGTGATATTCAGTGACCAGGTATACCTTTGAAACTTTATTAAAGGTTGGGTTGGCGTAATGTGATCATCTGATACGTACATCGTGAGATAGATTTGCCTGACCTCAATTACATCAATGTTCAGGAGAAATGATTGCAAAGTACGAAAGAACACTTCTTCAATGCCCAACGCAAGTCACGGCACTCTCCCCAGGGTAGCATTATTTATAGCAAGACACATTTGTTACCTGAGACACGGGAACTTTTACAGGGACCACTGTCAATCTCAATTCACAATAGTTTTATTTAAACTCGATTAAACTTAGTGGAGATGCAAAGTTTAAATTTATTTTCACATCTTTCCTTTCGATAGAGCGGGCAATAAACAGAATATTGATCAGTAAACTGCAAAGGATTATTGATTAGCTCAAAAGTCCAGCAACCTCTCTTGGCATTTGTGTGTGAATCAGGAATCATCAGAGGCCCATCAGCGTCAAGGGGAAGTTTGGGGGAAACTTTGATTGGAAAGCAAAGGCATTCAAAGGTTAGAGCACCTCCAAGCGGGAAAGAATCTTTGTTCTTTCTCATCAACAGCTTTCAGAGGATGAAACACTCAGTCGGGATTTCCTGATCAATGTGCACTCTGCAACTGCTCAGTAAGGATAGATTCTGCATTCATTCCTGCTCTTAATGCTGAGAGGCCTTTACCTCAGGATGACTCATCACTAGCCTAAAAATAATTATTATAGTTTGCTGCCAGGTACGTAATCATAGGCGGCATCTGCAGAGAGAGAGAGAGAGAGAGAGAGAGAGAGAGAGAGTGGGAATCAGGGAAACTGTGGCTGCCTCAACTCGTGTTGGACAGACCTGGATAGTTTTCTCTGGAATGCTGGAGGTTTTGGGAAGTCCTAGGGTGGCACTAAACTAACTGGTGCTGTGGTAGAGCTGCTGCCTCACAGCGTCAGAGACCCAGGCTTGATCCGAACAGAGTGTTGTTCGTACAGAGTTTGTACGTTCTCCCCGTGACTGCGTGGGTTTTTCTCCGGGTGCTCCGGTTTCCTCCCACACTTCAGAGGCATAAAGGCTCGTTGGTTAATTGGCTTCGGTAAAAATTGTAACTTGTCCCTCGTGTGTAGGATAGTGCTGGTGTACGTGGATCGCTGGTCGACGTGGACTCGGTGGGCCGAAGGGCCTGTTTCCGCACTGTTTCTCTAAACTAAACTAAACTAAATTAAACTAAACTAAACCTGATAGGAGTATATACAATTATCAGGGGTGTGGATAGGTTAGACAGTCAGAACCTTTTTCACAGGATAGACAAACCAAATAATGGAGGGTCTAGCTTTAAGGGGAGAGGGACAAGGTTTAAAGGAGATGTGTAGGAGAGTTCTTTACACAGAAGGTGGCGGATACTTGGAATGCACTGTCGGGGGTGGTGGTGGAGGCAGATACATTAGTGGCATCTAAGAGACTTTTGCATAGGTGCTGGAAATGGAGGGATATGGATTATGTGCAGGTAGATAAGAGTTGGTATTGGGACATCATGTTCAGCACAGACATCGTGGGCCGAAGGGCCTGTCCTTGTGCTGTACTGTTCTATGTCTACTTTACAGCAGAATGCCCAGAACTTCATAGAAACATAGAAAATAGGTGCAGGAGTAGGCCATTCGGCCCTTCGAGCCAGCACCGCCATTCAATATTATCATGGCTGATCATGCTAAATCAGTACCCCGTTCCTGCTTTCTCCCCATATCCCATGATTCCGTTAGCCCTAAGAGCTATATCTAACTCTAATATCTAACTAGATAGGACATAAGACATAATGAACAGGAACAGGAACAGGAATGGGTCATTTTTGAAGGTTAACGTTTATAATTGCAATGTGTACCGAGGTACAGTGTAAAGCATTGTTTTGCTTGCTACCCAAGTATATTATTCCATTCATGCGGACAGCAGGTTGGGCAAGAAAAGAAAGGAGACAGAAAGTATACAACATAGTGTAACAACTACAGAGAAAGTGCAGTTAATACAACTCCTTGACCCCTCGAGCCTGTTCCACAATTCATTAAGATCATGGGCCATCTTCTTCCTCAACTCAACCTCCTTGCCTATCGCTGTGTCTCAGAAGACCTTCACCACAAAAAAAAATCTTCCAATCTTAGTTTAAAGTGAAATCAATGGTGACACTTCAAAAACCTCTTGGGTTGGAGACTTCCAGAGTCTTTCACCCTCCATTTGAGTGAAGAAATTGCCCCTCATTTCAGCTTTAAGTAACCTATCCCTTATTTGAGGTTTGAAATGGATTGGTTTATCATTCTCACCTGTACCAAGATACCAGGAATAGCTCAGTTTGCCTGCAATCCAGTCAAGTCGTACTATACATGAGTACAATCAGGCCGCGCACAAATACAAAAGATGGAGCAAAGGTAGTGGGGAATCAGAGTGCAGAACATAGTTTTACAGCTGGAACCAAAGTGCAGATAAATCTAAAAGTGCAATGGTTACCCTTTGTATTGGAGCTAGTTCTATGTTATCTTACTTTGGTTTAAAGATAGAGCATGGAAACATACAGCTTTGACCCATGAAGTCCACACCCACCGTCTACAACATCTACAACACACGATGCCTCAGAAAAGCCACCAGCATCCACAAAGACTCTTCACACACCTGCAACAGTCTGTTCGAACTTCTACCATCGGGCAGACGATACGAGGCCTTCTACGCCCGCACCTCCAGACTCAGGAACAGCTTCATCCCCAGGGCCATAGCTGCTATGAACCGGTCCTGCTGAGCCGGATGGTCACATCGCACAGTGAACCGGCACAGATCTACTTGCACTTTATTCCGTTTTAAAACTGTTCTAATTTGTTTCATTGGGTTGTTTAAATTAATACTGACTAGCTAATTAATTTATTGCATCGTATGGGAGGCGCATTCCCAATCTCGTTGTACCCCTACACAATGACAATAAAGATATATTGTATTGTATTGATCAGCCGTTCACACTAGTTCTACGTCGTCCCACTTTCTCACCCACTCCCTACACACCAGGGACAATTTACAGAGGGCCGATTAACCTACAAACCCTGCACGTAATTGGGGAGGTAGGAGGAAACCGGAGCGCCCAGAGAAGGCCCACGCGGTCGCAGCAAGAATGTACAAACTCCACCCAGACAGCACCAGAGGTCAGGATCGGACCCGGGCCTCTGGCGCTGTGAGGCAGCAACTCTGTGAGCGGGTGAGCGATGGTTGGCATGGACTCGGTGGGCCGAAGGGCCATGCTGGGTCTCTAAACTAATGAAACCAAATAGGCAGGTGCTCTTCCCATGTTACTGTGAGATAGTGTTGGGTGATTCACCAGCATGAGTCAACTCCTTCAAGTGAAGGAAGGGTGGCAGAGCTAGACAGATGGAGAGCTTGAGATGAGAATGCAAACAGTGGGTGCACCAGCTGGAAGACTCAGCTGAATAATATATTAAAATTGATAATGTGTGATCAACAATTGACAATGGGAACCGGTGCAGGTGTACATGAATTTCTGTTCAAATTCAATACGCTGGCTGCCGTAGAGAAGCGCTTAACATTTTGTAAAAATACCACAAAATGCTGGAAGAACACTAAGTCTGAAGAAGGGTGCTGACCCTATGTTTTCCAATGTTCTATAGATTCTGGATCAGTTCCTGTAGAGTGGAGGGCAGCTAATGTTATCCCACTTTTTAAGAAAGGAGGGAAAGAGAAAGCAGGGAATTATAGACCAGTTAGCCTGACCAGGTGGGGAAGATGCTGGAGTCGATTGTTAAAGATGTAATAGCGACACATTTGGAAAGCAGTAACAGGATCGGCCAAAGTCAGCATGGATTTACGAAGGGCTAATTATGCTTGATTAATCTTCTGGAATTTTTTGAGGATGTAACAAGCAAACTGGACAAGGGAGAGCCAGTGGATATAGTGTACCTGGACTTCCAGAAAGCCTTTGATAAGGTCACACACAGGAGATTAGTGGGCAAAATTAGAGCCCATGGTATTTGAGGTAGGGTATTGACATGGATAGAAAATTGGTTGACAGACAGGAAACAAAGAGTAGGGATTAACGGGTCCCTTTCAGAATGGCAGGCAGTGACTAGTGGGGTGCCGCAAGGCTTGGTGCTGGGACCGCAGCTATTTACAATATACATTAATGTTTTAGATGAAAGAATTAAAAGTAATATTAGCAAATTTGCAGATGACACAAAGCTGGGTGGCAGTGTGAACTGTGAAGAGAATGCTATGAGGATGCAGGGAGACTTGGACAGGTTGGGTGAGTGGGCAGATGCATGGCAAATGCAGTATAATGTGGATAAATGTGAGGTTATATGTGAGGTTATCCACTTTGGTGGCAAGAACAGGAAGGCAGATTATTATCTGAATGGTGTCTGAAGGGGAAAAGGGGAAGTACAACGAGACCTGGATGTCCTTGTACATCCGTCACTGACAGTAAACATGCAGGTATAGCAGGCAGAGAAAAAGCGAATGGCATGTTGGCCTTCATAATGAGAGTAGTTGAGTATAGGAGCAAAGAGGTCTTACTGCATTTGTACAAGACCCTGGTGAGACCACACCTGGAGTATTGTATGCAGTTTTGGTCTCTGAATTTGAGGAAGGACATTCTTGCTACTTGAGGGAGTGCAGCGTAGGTACACAAGGATAATTTCCGAGATGGCGGGACTGACATGATGAAAGAATGGGTCGACTGGGCTTGTATTCACTGGGATTTAGAAGGATGAGGGGATCTTATGGAAACATATAAAATTATTAAGGGATTGGACATACTGGATGCAGGAAACATGTTTCTGATGTTGGGGGAGTCCAGAAACAGGGGCCACAGTTTAAGAATAAGGGGTAGGCCATTTAGAACTGAGATGAGGAAAAACTTTTTCACACAGAGAGTTGTGAATTTGTGGAATTCTCTGCCTCAGAACGCAGTGGAGGCCAATTCACTGGGTGCATTCAAAAGAGAGTTTGATAGAGCATTAGGGCTAGTGGAATCAAGGGATATGGGGAGAAGGCTGGAATGGGGTACTGATTGTGGATGATCAGCCATGATCACATTGAATGGTGGTGCTGGCTCAAAGGGCTAAATAGCCTCCTCCTGCATCTATTGTCTATGTATCTATGTATCTATGACCCGAAACGTCACCTACCCATGTTCTCCAGAGATGCTGCCAGACCCTTTGTGTTACTCCAGCACTTTGAGTCTTTTTTCTTGCAAACTAGTATCTGTAGTTCACCGTGTCTGCTTAACATTTGTACTCTACAAAAAGGACTTGCCCATCTTAAACTTTAGGCTTTACACTTTATACAGCTTGGAAATAGGCCCTTGGCCCACCGCGTCCACGTCGACCAGTGAACACCCTGTACACGAGCACTATCCTACAAACCTATACGTCTTGGGAGTGTTTAGTCTAGTTTAGTTTAGTTTAGTTTAGTTTAGTTTAGTTTAGTTTAGAGAAACAGTGAGGAAACAGGCCCTTCGGCCCACCGAGTCCACGCTGACCAGCGATCCCCGTACACTAGCACTATCCTACACACGAGGGACAAGTTACAATTTTTACCGAAGCCAATTAACCAACGAAGCTTTATGCCTCTGGAGTGTGGGAGGAAACCGGAGCACCCGGAGAAAAACCCACGCAGTCACGGGGAGAACGTACAAACTCTGTACGGACAACACCCATTGTTGGGATCAAGCCTGGGTCTCTGACGCTGTGAGGCAGCAGCTCTACCACTGCACCAGTTAGTTTAGTGCCGCCCTAGGACTTCCCAACACCTCCAGCATTCCAGAGAAAACTATCCAGGTCTGTCCAACACGAGTTGAGGCAGCCATAGTTTCCCTGATTGTCTCTCTCTCTCTCCCTTTCTCTCTCTCCCTGCAGATGCCGCCTATGATTACGTACCTGGCAGCAAACTATAATCATTATTTTTAGGCTAGTGATGAGTCATCCTGAGGTAAAGGCCTCTCAGCATTAAGAGCAGGAAGGAATGCAGAATCTACCATTACTGAGCAGTTGCAGAGTGCACATTGATCAGGAAATCTGAGTGTTTGCTCCGCTGAAAGCTGTTGATGAGAAAGAACAAAGATTGGGAGTGTGGGAGGAAACCGGAGCACCCGGAGAAAACACATGTGATCACAGGGAGAACGTGCAAGCTCCCCATACGGACAGCACCCCGTAGTCAGGATCGAACCCGGGTCTCCGGCGCTGTGAAGCAGCCACTCGACCTGCCGTCCTAACTTTGTTTTGATTTTTAGCTGCTGCCAATAAAAGGTAATGATGCATAATTTACATTTTGCTTTCAGGAATCTGGGTGTGCGGAGAGATGACTGCTCAGTTCCATTTATCATTGGGACCGCTTGGTCCGTGGGGTAAGAGGCCAGAGGGGGTAGAAATGGAGCAAAGGGATCAAAGCTCTCCGAGATTACATGAATTAAATTTTTACTGTCTTTCATTTTACTTTTCTTGCATCTTCTCTCCGTGTCTCTCAGCCTCTTGCCTCCTTTTCATCTCTGGCATTTGCCCACCTTTTGTCAATAAACTTTCCTCATCTTTACTTGAGACTTTAGAAATACAGCGCAGAGCAGGCTCTTCGGCCCACCGAGCCCATGTCGACCAGTGTTCACCTCGTACACCAACACAACGCTACCCACCAGGGACAATTTACAATTTTATCATTGTTACTGAAGCCAATTAACCTACAGCACAAACCTGCATGTCATTGGGATGTGGGAGGAAACCGGAGCACCCGGAGGAAACCCATGTGGTGACAGGGAGAACGTGCAAACTACACACAGACAGCACTTGAGGTCAGGATCGAACCTGCTGTTAGGCAGCAACTCCACTGCTGCTTCACTGTGCCGACCTGTATCCACCTATCACTTGCCAGGCTTTGTCCCCCCCCCCCCAACTCTCTTTTCCAGCTTTCTCCCCACTACCGCAATCAATCTGAAGAAGGTTCGTGACCTGAAGCTGCACGGTGGCGCAGCGGTAGAGTTGCTGCCTTACAGCGAATGCAGTGCCGGAGATTCAGGTTCGATCCTGACTACGGGTGCTGTACTGTACGGAGTTTGTACGTTCTCCCCGTGACCTGCATGGGTTTTCTCCGAGATCTTCGGTTTCCTCCCACACTCCAAAGACATACAGGTTTGTAGGTTAATTGGCTGGGCAAATGTAAAAATTGACCCTAGTGGGTGTAGGATAGTGTTAATGTGTGGGGATCACTGGGCGGCATGGACCCGGTGGGCTGAAAGGCCAGTTTCTGCGCTGTATCTCTAAAAAAAAAGTGTCGCCAATCCTTGTCCTCCAGAGGTGCTGCCTCACCCGCTGCGTTACTTCAGCACTGTGTGTGTTTTTTTGCAGAGGTTTACACTCAATTTGTTCAATCAGGGACTTCACTCTGGAGGTTTTGCAGAAAAATTTAAAACTATCCCCAGTATACAATGAAGAGATTTCATTAGCCTTATTAGCAGACAACAAATTAGACTTATTAGCAGACAACAAATGAGGTACTGTGGCTGATGGGATAGCGTTGACTGCTAATTTCGTTTCCTGGCAGGCTGAGAGGTGGGGTTGCTTCAAGTCCTGGGCACATTTGACTGAAGCATGTACATCAGTGCTGAACTCCCCATGTGAAGCAGCTTTAAGGCTGGTCTCCATCGCAGGGTCGAACCATTCCCATTGCGCATTCCTCGAATCGTAGAGCAAGCAGACTTTCGATCACAAAGTCGCTGCACTATGTAGCTTAGTCATGGCGCAGAAGCAGGCCCCTCGGCCCATCGAGTCCGCACTGACCCTCACCCACCCATTCACCCACCCATAACCCTACACTCATCCCCTGTTATTCTCCCCCGCAGTCCCATTAACTCTCCCCCAGATTCTAACCCTCGCCCACACACGGGGGTGGGGGAGATTATCAGCGATCGATCATGGGTGTGGGCTCGGCGGACCGAAGGGGCTGTTTACGTGCTGTACCTCCAGACTAAATGGAATTATTCACAAAGCCACATTTTCTTGGAGTCGATGTTTTGTCCAGCTTTATACTTTATCCCTCAGCCTCGGCTCATCTGCATTGCGCGGAATCCCAGGCCACTCTGATGGCCACACTGTACCACTGACTGACTCCCAACAGGCAAGTGATGGCACTCAGTACATCGTTATCCATCATCATTGCTAATCCAGATCTGTTATCCATCATCATTGCTAATCCAGATCTTTGAAGGATATCGGGACCGTGCACAGTGATCCCCTTCATCCGGCTGTGATCCATCAATCAGATTTAATGCCGCAGTCAGCATTCTTCACTTGTAAGATATCAAGGTATTGACTGAAATGCCATTGTCTGTCCTTGATTAAAATATTAAGCTAGTGGACGGAATGAGGATGGAGGAGGACATTGAGGAATATCATTTTGCCCGGAGGTCGCACATTACCAGGTATAGAGTGTGCCTCGATCACTCTCCTCCATCACATCAGCACAGCTGTTTCAGACAGAATGCATTTGACCATTTTTCTTAACTCTCTCTGGGATATGGGTGTCACGGCAAGGCCAATATACATTGCGTGTGTGCGTGCGTGAGTGTGTGCGCGTGCGTGTCTGCATGTTGGTGCATGCATATGTGTGTGTGTGCATGTCTGCATGTTTGTGTGTGCATCTGTGTGCGTGCATGAGTGTGTGCGCGTGTGTATCTGCATGTTTGTGCGTGCATATGTGTGCGTGCATGAGTGTGTGCGCGTGCGTGTCTGCATGTTTATGTGTGCATCTGTGTGTGAGTGTGTGAGTGCATGTGTATGTGTGTGTGTGTATGCGTGTCTGTGTGTGTATATATGTGTGTGTGTAGTTGTCTGTGTATGCACACACGTGTGCGTGCGTGTGCGTGCGTGTGCGTGCGTGTGTGTGACTGGGTAACACGCAACAAAAACTCTTTTCACTGTGCCTTGGTACACGTGACAGTAATAAACCAAACTAAACTGAACTCCTCTTTATACAGAGTCTGAAGGAGGGTCTCGACCCGAAACGTCACCCTTTCCTTCTCTCCAGAGGTGCTGCATGCCCCGCTGAGTTACTCCAGCATTTTGTGTCTACATCCTCTTTAAACTGTACCATCCACCTTCCCTCTCCTCTCGGAGTCGTGACCTCGGATGCTGACCTGACATGCCAACAACTCCTTGCCCCTAACAACCCGCCAACAGTTGTCCAACAGTTGGCTTTCTGCTCCACACTTACTGAGGCTCTACAGTGTCCCAAGCCACTGCCTCCACAGCTCGATATAGACTCCGGGCAATATAGAATCAATGGCTATTTGAATTTATTTAATTGTAATCAGAGTGACCCCCAGGGCTCTTTCATTTATTTATGAGATCCTTCAGACTGGGTTTCACCCAAGCACACCAATTATTGATGTGTAAAAACAGAACATTTGCAGGAGAAACTAAACTCTATCAATGCCCTGGGCACCTCTTTATAGACCAGGAGATCCTCCTTACTTTCCCATTTATTTCCCCTCTCTCTCTTTCTCTCTCCCTCGTTTTCCTCTTATTTATTCATGATTCTCGGAGACACTGCCTTCGAGACAGTGCAGCTGCCAAGTTGTCTCTCCCGGCTCCCTCTCATCCTGCACGCACCACATATTAATTTATTGCATTCCTTGTGTTTTGTCTTGGCCCAGTATTTGAACAACAGCCTCCCTGTGCACCCACGCACCGACTGTGGTGAAACACTGCCGTGACCAAGGACACAAATACCTGCGGACTCCCACCGGTAAACACCGCGTCCATTTACCGGTGGGATAGGCCATTTAGAACGGTCAGATTCAGTCAGAGAGTTGTGAATCTGTGGAATTCTCTGCCTCAGAAGGCAGTGGAGGCCAATTCTCTGAATGCATTCAAGAGAGAGCTGGATAGAGCTCTTAAGGATAGTGGAGTCAGGGGGTATGGGGAGAAGGCAGGAACGGGGTACTGATTGAGAATGATCAGCCATGATCACATTGAATGGCGGTGCTGGCTCGAAGGGCCGAATGGCCTCCTCCTGCACCTATTGTCTATTGTCTATTGTCCACAGCTAGTTCATCATTTAGAAAAGATCTCCACGGCCTTTGAACATCGAGCATGGAACAGTACAGGCCCTTCATCCCACTATGCCTGTGTCGAACACGATCAACTAATCTCCTCTGCCTGGACATGATCCACATTCCTCCATTCCCTGCATATCCACATGCCTGTCCAAAAGTCTCTTAAATGCCTCCACCATATCTGGCTGCACCACCACCAATGGCGTTCCAGGCACCCACCACCCTCTGTGTAAAAAGACTTGCTCTCTACGTCTCCTATAAAACTTTCCTCTCTCACCTTATAACCATGCCCTCCGGTCTTTGACATTTCCACCCAGTGGGAAAAAAACCTTCTGACTGTCGGCCCTATCCATGCCTATACTAATTTTATATACTTCTGTCAGGTAAAAATTTCATGCAGTTTCTCTTCTGCACAAGTGTTTGTCTAAATCTGAGATAAGGATACCTATTTAAAAACTTGAAGCAATTATTTTAGCATTCCGACCCTGCGTTGAATTTACAGGAATTAGTCTCTTGAGTGGAGTCATTTGAAACGCAGCTGAGTTCAGCAATGCCATTTTTACTGGCATTCCAATTCAGCAATGCCAGTAAGTTCTACAACAAGTTAAAGTTATTTGGTGAAGAAAGCATGAGACTACAGCACTGACACTTCTATCTTCCGCTGCCACCTCTTCCATCCATCCACCAGATTCATGGATCTTCTCATTCCTGAGGCCTCCCCCCGGTCATGGCAGAACATGGGCGGCACGGTGGCGCAGCGGCAGAGTTGCTGCCTTACAGCGAATGCAGCGCCGGAGACTCAGGTTCGATCCTGACTACGGGCGTCGTCTGTACGGAGTTTGTACGTTCTCCCCGTGACCTGCGTGGGTTTTCTCCGAGATCTTCGGTTTCCTCCCACACTCCAATGACGTACAGGTTTGTAGGTTAATTGGCTGGGCAAATGTAAAAATTGTCCCTAGGCTATGTAGGATAGTGTTAACATGTGGGGATCGCTGGGCGGCGCGGACCCGGTGGGCCGAAGGGCCTGTTTCCACGCTGTATCTCTAAATCTAAATCTAAAAAAAAATCTAAATCTAAATCTAAAAATCTAAATCTAAATCTGATGCATCCTGGATGTTGGCTGCTTGCTCCAAACCTCGGCTGGAGCAGCGTGGATGTGTGGTCGGATGCAAGTCTGGGCGATGTCATATGAAGGACAGGCTGTTGCCCATGCAGCACGTCCCCCCTCTCCACGTCGCTGATCGACCCAAAGGAACAGCAGAGCCGTTACAGTTTGGCACCAGCGCCGTTGCAGGAGCTGCCAGAACGAGGTTGTAGACAACGACGAACTGCCTTAGAGACTCCCACTCCGGATTTTTCTTGAGGTTTACTGGAGCCTTTTCCATGACTGGATATGGCCACAAGGCAGTGGAGGTTTTAGATCAGAGTTTTCCCTCTCCTAGATGGACTGCCTTCCCAGGCTGACGAGCCCCATCTGCCCGAGACTCGTGGGGGGGGGAGTGTCTACCTTCCCGTCTGTAGCACCTGCCCACTGCAGCCTTCATCCGCCTGCTCAACCGTTGTGACGCTCCACTAAAGTCAGCCGTCATCCTCCGCCCGTTTCACTGTTGAGGTCTTGGTTGGATTGCTCTTTGTCAGGGACCTCCCCCTCGACCTCACCGCCATGGGTGAGTGACCCTACCAGGAGCATAGCTCCAACCGGCATCGCTCTCAGGATCTCAGGACCACACAAGCTTCTCCACCACGACAAGGTGACAATCCACAGAGAAGTGCTTTTCATTAATGGACACAATGTAAGAGTCACAACTTGGTGTTAGCAGTCTGCAGCACATTGGATGGGAAGGGTAAACCAGAAAGTATTCTGTGGTCTGCTCCATGCCTCCATGCCTCAATTACAGGCCCCAGCTATTTCAGAGTACTCAATTCAGTTTAGTTTAGTTTAGTTTAGTTTAGTTCAGTTTATTGTCACGTGTACCGAGGTACAGTGAAAAGCTTTTGTTGTTGCGTGCTATTCAGTCAGCGGATAGACTATACATGATTACAATCGAGCTGTCCACAGTGTACAGATACAGGATGAAGAGAATAACATATAGTACAAGATAAAGTCTAGTAAAGTCCAATTAAAGATGGTTCAAGTGTCTCCACTGAGGTAGATAGTAACGCAGGACTGCTCTCTAGTCGTTGATAGGATGGTTCAGTTGCCTGATGATATCAGGGAAGAAACTGTCCCTGAATCTGCAGGTGTGTGTTTCACATTTCTGTACCTCTTGCCTGATGGGAGAGGGGAGAAGATGGAGTGACCGGGTAGGTGAGACTGGTCCTTGATCATGCTGGTGGCCTTGCCGAGGCAGCGTGAAGTGAGGATGGAGTCAATGGGATGGAGGTTGGTTTGTGTGATGGTCAATGGAAGGGAGGTTGGTTTGTGTGATGGTCTGGGCTGCGTACACAATTCTCTGCAGTTTGCAGCGGTCTCGGATAGAACTGTTCACAAACCATGCTGTGATGCATCCCGATAAAATGCTTTCTATGGCGCATCTGTAAAAGTTGGTGAGAGTTGTTTGGGACATGTTGAACTTCCTCAGCCTTCTCAGGAAATGGAGATGTTGCTGTGGTTCCCTGGCCATTGTGTCCTTAGGCTGGTCCAGGACACCACGTCTGATCTAGAGTGACCAGCTCAGATAAGGACATGGTTTTAGACTTCCTCAATGGTCCATTTCACTGGTTCCCATCCTAACTTATATTTAGGTTTATTATTGTCCTCTGTACCAAAGTACAGCGAAAAGTTTTGTCAATCAAATCAGATAATACCATACAGAAATACAATCAAGCCAGACTCAAATGGGAAGATCTGAGACTGTCCATTCACTTTCACTACATTGCTCCATCAATAACATTCCAGATGTGCCCAGTATCTCACGAGGTCTCAAGACTTTAGATTCTAAAGAATATTTTCAAGTTTATTATTGTCACATGCATTGAGGTACAGTGAAAAGCTTTGTTTTGCATGCTATCCAATCAGATCAAATAATACTATACATAAGTACAATCACGTTGAACTCATATAATAGGTAGAGCAGAGGGGAAGATACAGAGTGCAGAATATGTAATGTAAGAAAATAACTGCAGATGCTGGTACAAATCGAAGGTATTTATTCACAAAATGCTGGAGTAACTCAGCAGGTCAGGCAGCATCTCAGGAGAGAAGGAATGGGTGACGTTTCGGGTCGAGACCCTTCTTATAGTTCTCAGCATCGTCGCGCACCAGTTCCAGAGACAAATTCCAGTGTTCACCAAGAAGGGAATCAGACAGTACCCTAGCTTATGGTAAGACTTTTGCAGCGTGCAGCAATATGCAGCGAATTGTGGACGTAGCCCAGACCATCACACAAACCAACCTCCCATTGACTCCATTTATACCTCACGCTGCCTCGCCAAGGCCAGCAGCATAATCAAGGACAAGTCGCACCCCGGCCACTCCCTCTTCTCCCCACTTCCATCAGGCAAACGGTATAGAAGTGTGAAAACGCACACCTCAAGATTCAGGAACAGTTTCTTCCCAGCTGTTGTGAGGCAACTGAATCATCCTCCCACAACCAGAGAGCAGCCCTGAACTACGATCTACCTCATTGGCCACCATCGGACTATCCTTGAATGGACTTTGCCGGCTTTACATTGCACTAAACATTATTCCCTTATCATGTATCTGCACACTGCAAATGGCTGGATTGTAATCATGTATTGTCTTTCAGCTAACTGGATAGCACGCAACAAAAGCTTTTCACTGTACCTCTCGGTACATGTGATAATAAACTAAACTGTAAACTGTCTAAAGAAGATTCTCGAAAGGTCACCGACCCATGTTCTCCAGAGATGCTGCCTGACCCGCTGAGTTATTCCAGCACTTTGCATCCATTTTGTCTGATTACCAGGGCAGTCAAGCAGCATGTATGGAGAGACAAGCAGAGAAAACATTTCAGGTTGCTGACGTTTCACCAGTTCTGAAGGATCGTAGACTTGAAGCACTAATTCTATTTCACTCTCAGCAGTTGTTGCCTGAGAATTTCCTGCACTTTGTGCTTTTAATTACGATTTCCAGCACTGTCTCACATTTGGTACAATGCTTTTGCTGATCCGTATATTTCAGGCACAATGAAGTAATTTTTAGACATTCCCGCACCATTTCCCGATGTGCACTCTGTACTCTGCACTGCTCCACAAGGAGTGAGCTGTCTCATACAATTTCAACAAAACACAGTTCCGATACATAATTAATCCAGTGTTTCCACACTCACTTGCCATTCAATAAAATGAAGATGCATGAGGAAACTGGTAGAATCCACAACGATATATAAGCAACTCCAGCACATTGATATGACCAACGTACTGAACCAAATTACCTTAATATGTCTTCCACACAAAATGTTGGAAAAGTCCAACCTGGCCATTAATCATCGAACATCAACATGGAGACACATAAGACTGGCGAGGCGATGTTGGGATCTGAAGCAAAGGCAAACTGCTGGAGGAACTCTGCAGGCTAGGCAGCTTCTAGTTTTAGTTTTAGAGATAGAGTGCGGGAAACAGGGCATTCGGCCCACCGAGTCCGTGCTGACCAGCGATCCCCGTAGACTAACCCTATCGTACACACTGGGGACAATTTTGACAATTTTTACCAAAGCCAGTTAACCTACAAACCTGTTTATTCACAAAATGCTGGAGTAACTCAGCAGGTCGGGCAGCATCTCGGGAGAGAAGGAATGGGTGACGTTTCGGGCCAAGACCCTTCTTCATACTCAGTCTGAAGAAGGGTCTCGACCCGAAACGTCACCCATTCCTTCTCTCCCGAGATGCTGCCCGACCTGCTGAGTTACTCCAGCATTTTGTGAATAAATCGATTTGTACCAGCATCTGCAGTTATTTTCTTTCACCTACAAACCTATACGTCTTTGGTGTGTGGGAAGAAACCGGAGCACCCGGAGAAAGCTCACACGGTCACGGGGAGAACGTACAAACTCCGTACCTACAACACCCGCAGTCAGGATTGAACCTGGGTGTCTGGCAGCAGCTCTACTGCTGGGCTACTGTGCCACCCTTTCTGTAGAGGACAGATGACACTTCAAATCAAGACCCTTCCTTTGGACTGCAGATAGCCTCTTCCCAGAGGTGCTGCTGTGTAATCTTACACTGAACTCTACCTCATTCGGTTATTCGGTTATTCTACTTCATTATATTTTGTATTGTAATCATGCATCATTCTGCTGTTTTGCACTTGTCAATGTTTTATCTTTGTATTTATCATTACTGTATGCATACTGTTTACTCTGTGAGATTCATGTGAACAAGAAATTTAACTGCACCCTGGTGTACATGGTAGTAAATTAATCTAATCTGTCTGACCATCCATCACTTCATCTATCTAATCTAACTGTCTAACCAGAAATGAGGCGACTCTTGTGCATTGGCTCAGTATAATCTACTATTCTTACGCTCTTGAACTTGAATATGATTGTGCTTATGTACAGTACAATTTTTATTGAATTGTATGCAAGAAAGGAATTTCACTGTACCAGGTACGTGTGACAGTAAATCACCATTGAACCATTGATTCTATCTATCTATCTATCTATCTATCTATCTATCTATCTATCTATCTATCTATCTATCTATCTATCTATCTATCTATCTATCTATCTGTCTGTCTGTCTGTCTGTCTGTCTGTCTGTCTGTCTGTCTGTCTGTCTGTCTGTCTGTCTGTCTGTCTGTCTGTCTGTCTGTCTGTCTGTCTGTCTGTCTGCCTGCCTGCCTGCCTGCCTGCCTGCCTGCCTGCCTGCCTGCCTGCCTGCCTGCCTGCCTGCCTGCCTGCCTGCCTGTCTGTCTGTCTGTCTGTCTGTCTGTCTGTCTGTCTGTCTGTCTGTCTGTCTGTCTGTCTGTCTGTCTGTCTGTCTGTCCTTGCACCAGAGGTCACAATTGAACCAGGATCATAGGAGCTGTGAGGCGGCAGCTCTACCACAGCATCACTCAGCTAGATATACCAGAAAGCATCTTGCAACGTGTGGTCACGCGGAGGGTTTAGCAATGAGATCTCATTTTACAAGGAGTATCAGGAAGGATTATCACTCAGTGTCATTCAACTTTCTGACGGGGTCAAGGAAAGAGGGCTCACGTCGCGGCCCTGTTTACACCAATCCTTCCACTGCTACGCACAAGAAGCACAAGAAGCACAAGAAGTACACAGATGCATTGTTCGCAGATGCCGAGAAATGTGTTCAGCTCTGGCGATGTGATGTGGACTCGATAAGAAGTCTATTCTTCCAACTCAGACTGAAATATCTTCTTGAATTTAACATCCCTGGTCCTCACGCATAACTATTCCCCAGGCTGTTCTCTTGGTGAAAACATGATTGTGATACAACATTCTGCGTGCATCTTGGGAGTGAGGTGGGAATTGGCATAGGATTTAGCGACCAATTATGGTGGGATTAACAAGGTCTACAACACTAATCCATGGGTAAAATATTATAATGCTATGCAACTATTAAATATATATTTAAAATATTTAGTAAAGTTAGAAATACCAATGCATGTATTCACAAAGAATAATGCAAAAGATCCCTTTCCTTCTGCCTGCACAAGACAGATTCACGGAGAATTCTTCTCATTTAAAACCTCTTAGCCATCTCCCTCTCCTGCACAATTTGTCTTGTTTCTGACTGTGTTTTTGTCGAACAATGGTTAATGTCTCAGTAATCTTGCGGCAATCCTGCTGGGCATTAGATACATTCGTTCCTCTGCATGCTTCCTCACCAACTGAAAGGAACGTTTCCTTGCACAGTAATTCATTCCTTGCGCAGGCTTTCAAAACCATGGACCCTCATCCTTTTGTCTACTAGATTGCAGGCATTTAAAACCCCGTTTCACAAAGCCAGATTCCCTTATTATTACCAAGAGTTGCTATTATTATTATTATTATTATTATTATTATTATTATTATTATTATTATTATTATTATTATTATTATTATTATTATTATTATTATTATTATTATTATTATTATTATTACAAAGGTTGCAGCTGTGAAAATCAGCTACATTTCACCTTTCTACCTCTGTTCAACAAGGTCCACTCATGACGGGTTCTAAAAAGGGTGTCACAGTGGCGCAGTGGTAGAGTTGCTACCATACTGCGCCAGAGACCTGGGTTCGATCCTGACTACATTCACCCACAGTAACGTACTTCAATGTCCTGACTTCAATGCTCAATACCATGACGGATGAAGACCAGCGTGCCTAAAGTTTTCCTCACCCCCCCCCCCCCCCCCCCCCCCCATCTCCCTGTGATGATGCCACTTTCATAGAACTACCAGACCAAGTGGACCCGTTGGGCCCAAACCTCTCCTGCATTGGTGCATTACTCTTTCCTCCCCCCTCCCCCCTCGGTCTTGAATTTTCCTCTCTTATTATTTATTCCGTTCATTCTTTGCTTCCTTCTCTGCCCCTTGTTCATCTTTTGATACAATAGTGGCATTTAGGAGGCTTTTAGATAGGCATATGGATATGCATGATACAGAGGGATATGGATAACATGTAGGCAGAGGAGACTTGTTTAACTTGGCATCTTGTTCAGCATGGACATTGCAGGCCAAAGGGCCTGTTCCTGTGCTGTACTGCTCTCTCGTCTGTTTCTTTTTTCTTCCTTTGTTCCAGCCTCCTTCACTCTGATGTCCCAAGCCTCTTGCACTAGACTCCATGAACCATAACCTATTCCTTGGGAGCGCAGGAGGATGAGGGGTAATCTTATAGCGGTGCCCAAGATCATGAGAAGAATAGATAGGGTAAATGCACAGAATCTTTTACCCAGAGTAGGGGAATTGAGAAACAGGCCTTTTACCAAGAGTTGATAGGAGATAGTTTTAAGAGGAGATAGTTTTAAGATGAGGGGGGAATGATTTAATAGGAACCTGAGGGGCAAGTTTTTTACACAAGGCAGGTGTATGGAACAAACTGCCAGAGGAGGTATTTGTGGCAAGTACTATCACAATGTTTAAGAAACAGACATGTACATGGATTAGATAGGTTTAGAGGGATATGGGCCAAACGCGGGTAGGTGGAACTAGTGTAGATGGGGCATGTTGGTCAGCATGGGCAAGTTGGGCCAAAAGGCCTGTTTCCACAATGTATGAGTCCATGACACCATGGCTCTCAGCTGCTTGAATGTGTGAAAAATCTTTTCAAACTAAGAAATAATTTTGGCCAGCTCCGTCGTTATTAATGGGATGTACCAACATCAATGAACAATTGTATATTTTTATTACCCCATGAATTTTCTGCTAATATTTGGCCAGTGTTCAGCCCATTAAATCAAAAGTTATTTCTCCTCTCTTTAGATTGAAGTAGGTGTTATAGAAACCAGTCACACCTCATATAGCACTCACATTCTCCGTGACCCTTGGTGTCCCATTCCAAAGGATTTCTCATGCAATTTGATTGCGTCTTTAAAGTTAATTTTGAATATCGCAAGTTATCATTCACGCTACTACATTGCACTATGTAAAATAGAGAACAGAAATGATTGAGTTGTCAAACTTTGCTCTTTATGTCAATCTGAGATTCTTTGCACAGAGAACCATAGAATTGAGTGACACCAAATTGATTATTCTTCCTGAATCACCTGGTAGACATGGACAAATTATTTTAGCTGGGCAGGCTGAGGAATGGCTAATGGAGTTTAATGCAGACAAGTGTGAGATGTTGCATTTTGGGAGATCAAACCAGGGCAGCAACCTTACAGGGTACGGCAGGGCTCTGGGGTGTGTTAAAGAGCAGACGGATCCAGGAGTGCAGGTGAAAGTGGCACTACAGGTAAATAGACCCTATCATGCATTGCCAGTCTGTGATAAAGAGATATATTATATCACAAAACCATAATGGGCATACTTCAAAAAATAAATAAGTTGGTCGACAACATTTTGGTGTATTGCAAGCATGTAAAAGATGCCAAAGCCTTTAAGAAAGACTTATCTGCTGCGTTAACTTATTGTCAATTAAAGGCCCAATGCTTCTTACTAATTAGGATGCGATGTGACCATTATAACTCCATCAACAGATACCACAGAGAACAGCATTGACGGCCATTCTGGACCTTTGCCCAAAGTTCAGGAGGGATTTTTCTTGGAAACAGAGCCCTGTTCGATTCACCCTGGCAATCCATCTCATCATGGACTTGTCTTGAAGGCAAGTTCTTAGTCAACATTCTGTGAACCCTTAATCGCCAAACAACTCTTGGTAATCAATCTTGCCCATCCGCCTTCCACAGCCGGCCGCTCACCACTGTGATGTTTCATTGAATATTTGATCATATCATTCTCGACTCGTTATAAATCTGAAAGGAATCCTGTGCTTTAGCGCGTTAATTGATTTAAAGCCATCAAATCGATACGGAGGTTGGTGCGGTGAGCATATCCCTGTTGACCCAGGAATTCTCATCCCAAGCAGGCGAGATTGGATAATATAACGGCCGTTAATGGATTAGACACAATAGATTGTCAAGTTGATTGTCAGATGCACAAATATGGCGAGGCACATGTACAATGGAAATTCCGCTCGCAGCAGCGCCACAGGCAGTGAGATACAGGGAAACACACAAAAAACATTAAGCACAGTAAAAACATTTACTATGTACCAATTCTGCTAGACAGTAAAATGAACTGTGCAAAAAAGCAAGACGTCAGTGCAAAACACAATTAGAAAAAAAAAGTTCACTGCAAGAGATGGTCCGAATTGTTCTGTTGCTGAGGTAGGATGAGGGTCACGCAAGTGGTTCAAGAACCTGATGGTTTAGTTTAGAGATACAGCGTGGAAACAGGCCCTTTCGGCCCACCGAGTCCGCGCCGACCAGTGATCCCCGCACATTAACACTATCCTATAACCACTTTACCAAGCCAATTAACCTACAAACCTGCACGTCTTTGGAGTGTAGGAGGAAACCGAAGAGATGGGAGAATACCCACGCAGGTCACGGGGAGAACGTACAAACTCTGAACAGACAGCACCCGCAGTCGGGATGGAACCTGGATCTCCAGCGCTGCATTCGCCGTAAGGCAGCAGCTCTACCGCTGCGCCACTTGTAGGAAAGTAGCCGTTCCTGAACCTGGTGGAGTGGGACTTCAGGCTTCAGTACCTCCTGCCTGATGGTAGTAGTGAGAAGAGGGCACAGCCCGGATGGTGGGGATCGGTGATGGTAGATGATACCTTCTCAGGGCAGCGCCTGGTGTCGATGTTTTCGATGGAGGGGAGGGCTGTGCCCGTGATGGACCGGGCTGTCCACCACTCTCTGCAGCCTCTCGCGTTCCTGGGCGTTGGAATTGCTGAACCAGGCAGTAATACAACCGGCCAGGATACTTTCTGCCGTGCAGCTGTAGAAGTTTAACAATAATTGGTGACATGCTGAATCTCTTTAAACTGTGAAGACAGTAGAGGTGCTGATTATATCTTTCATCATTGCATCTATGTGCTGGGCCCTGGACAGGTAATCAGAGATATCAACGCCCATGAATTTGAACAGAACAGTACAGCACAGGAACAGGCCTTAGGCCTATAATGTCTGTGCTGAACATGATGCCAAGATAAACAAACCTCCTCTGCCTGCATGTTATCCATATCCCTCCATTCGCTTCATATTGATGTATCTACCTGAAAACCCCCTAAATGCTGCTATTGTGTCTGCCTCTACCACTAGCCCTGGTAGCTTGTTCCAGGCCTCTCACAGTCTCTATGTAAAATAATTGCCCCTCACATCTCGAACCTTTGCCCCTCTCACCTCAAAGCTCTGCACTCTAGTCTTTGGTAGTTCTACCCTGGGGAATAAGGTTCTGACTGTCTACCCTATCTACGCCTCTCATAATTTTATATACTTCTATCAGGCCTCCCTCAACCTCTGACATTCCAGAGAAAACAATCCAAGTTTGTCCAGCCTCTCCTTACAGCTAATAGCTTCTAATCCACGCAGCGTTCTGGTAAACCTCTTCAACACCCTCTGCAAAGCTTCCATGCCCTCCCATTAATTTTGATTTTAGAGATCCAGCATGGAAGCAGGTCCTTTGGCCCACTGAGTCCATGCTGACCATCCATCGCCCGTGTACACTAGTTCAATGTTATCCCACTTTCGCATCTACTCCCTGCACACAAGGGGCAATTTACAGAGGGCCAATTAACCTACAAACCCGCTCATCTGTGGGATATGGGAGGAAACCGGATCATCCGGAGGAAACCCATGCAGTCACAGGGAGAACGTGCAAACTCCATACAGACAACACCCAAGGTTCGGGATCGAACATGGGTCTCTGGCGCTGTTAGGCAGCAGCTCTACCGCGGTGCCACCGTGCAGCCCTGATGGGGTGGGCACAACTGCACTCAATAATTTGAGGTTTCTAACTCGCTACACCACCAACTCACCAATAAGCCCCCATTTCCCAAACATGCTTCCTAGTTCACTTACTAAGGCAACACATCATTCCTTTCTTTTTGTCCCCTGAGATGCCAAGAATCCCTGACTGGCTTCAGATAGTCTATGGCTAATGAAATCACATACTGAATCTTGATGGAAAAGTTTAATGCTCCCAAATTGGCCAGAGGATCACTATCTATACCACAGGCGGCCGTGGAGGCCAAGTCATTGGGTATTTTTAAGGCGGGGATTGTCAGATTCTTGATTAGTAAGGGTGTCAAGGATTACGGGGAGAAGGCAGGAGAATGGGGTTGAGAGGGAAAGATAGATCGGCCATGATTGAATGGCGGAGTAGACTCGATGGGCCGAATGGCCTAATTCTGCTCCTGTGACTTATGAAGTTTTCTTTAAGAAACAAAGAATTGAAGACACTTGTGTTCTCAATTTTAAATGCTGTCGCCCAGAAGGTGCTGCCTGAATCCCCCATCTAAAGTGCAGAAAGTATTCATCAGCTGCCATGCCGTGAATAATTCAGCAAACCAGCTGGCATGGGAGTCGAGCATTCTAATGTCCGCATGTTTTGGCACGGCAGGAAGTGCAGCAGCTTGTTTGTGTGGGCGATGCTTCTGGGAATATCGAACCACGGGACTTTCATCCTAAATCCTCTGGTAAATAGGCAGGCAGAACATCAGAGCCACCCTACCTTTGACCCCGGCAACCGGGCCCAGCAAAGCACTATAATTTCCAATCAGCATCATTTACCCAGTTAGCATAAATATTTATGTGCAGCATAATCAATATAACTTTGTAGACAATCCCTCCAAGCTTTTGGTGTTCTCGAATCAGTCTGATCATGAATCAGTCTGATGTTGCCCAGGTGTCCATGGACATCCATTCTCACTAAGGGCTCTTTTACATTCCATTAATCTCACTTCCATTTGCTTAATCCATGGCGTCAGATACCAAGTAACTTGTATGTACCGTGGCGCCGTTGCGCAGCGGGAAAGTGCCTCACAGCGCCAGTGACCCGGGTTCATTCCTGACCACGGGTGCTGTCTGTATGTAGTTTCTCCCCGTGACCGCGTGGGTTTTCTCCGGGTGCTCCGGTTTCCTCCCACACCCCCACAGGTTTGTAGGTTAATTGGCTTTGGTAAAAATGGTCAAAATTGTCCCTAGTGTAGGATAGCGCTGGTGTACGGGGTGATCGTAGGTCGGCGCCGAAGGACTGGTTTCTGCTACAGACGGGAAGGTAGACGCTCCAGCCCCCACGAGTCTCGGGCAGATGAGGCTCGTCAGCCTGGGAAGACAGTCCATCTAGGAGAGGGAAAACTCTGATCTAAAACCTCCACTGCCTTGTGGCCATATCCAGTCATGGAAAAGGCTCCAGGAGTAAACCTCAAGAAAAATCCGGAGTGGGAGTCCCTAAGGTGGTTCGTCGTTGTCCACAACCTCGTTCTGGCAGCTCCTGCAACGGCGCTGGTGCCAAACTGTAACGGCTCTGCTGTTCATTTGGATCGATCAGCGACGTGGAGAGGGGGGACGTGCTGCATGGGCAACAGCCTGTCCTTCATATGACATCGCCCAGACTTGCATCCGACCCACACATCGACGCTGCTCTAGCCGAGGTTTGGAGCGGGCAGCCAACACCCAGGATGCATCACCCATGGTCAGCCAAGACCGGGGGGGGGGGGCCTTAGAACCTTAGAACACAGTGATGGGGGTACGCACAGTAGATAAAATCATTCCACCCCCCCCGCCCCCTTCCCCCGAATGTTTGGAGGTGTAGGAATGGGAGGGGTAGGGGGTGTGGAAATGTGGATTGGAAGGGGAGGAAGGTGGCAATGATTGTGGCCAGAATGGGAAGATCTGAGGCAGTCCATTTTCTAAACCCTTCACTATGTTACTTTACCAATAACCCTCCAGTCGTATCGACTCTCTCACTAAAACAACAATGCTTTGGATTACGTAGAGTTTAGGCATTTTGTTGTCACATGTACTGAGGTACAGTGAAAAGCTTTGTTTTGCATGCTTTCCAAATAGATCAGGTAATACTGTACATAAATACAATCAAGTCAAACTCGGGTACAATAGGTAGGGCAAAGGGGAAGATAGAGAGTGCAGACTAAAGTTCTCAGCATTGCAGTTCACCAGCTCCAGAGACAAAGTCCAATGTCCGCAATGGGGTAGAGGTAAGTCGGAGAGTACCCTAGCTCATGGAAGGACCGTTCAGAAGTCTGAAAACAGAAGGGAACAAGCTGTTTCTGAGTCTGATGGTTCGCACTTTCAAGCTTCTGTACCTTCTGCCAGACGGTAGCCGGGAGAAGAAGGAAGGACCAGGGTGGGACAAGTCTTTGATTATGTTGGCTGCTTTTCTGATGCAGTGTGAGATGTCGATGGTGTCAATGGTGGGAAGTCTGGGCTGTGTGATGGATTGGGCTACATCTACAACTCTCTGAAATTTCTTGTGGTCTTGGGCAGAGCTGCTCCCAAACCAAGCTGTGATACAACTTGACACTATACACTTTAACTCTCCTTCCCATTCCCATACTGACCTTTCTGTCCTGTGCCTCCTACACTGTCACCAAACGCAAATTGGAGAAACGCAAATTGGAGGAACAGCACCTCATATTTTGCGTGGGCAGCTGACAAGCCAGCGGTACGAACATTAATTTCTCTAATTTCAAGTAACCCCTGCATTCCCTCTCTCTCTGTCCCTCCCCCACCCGGGTCATCCTACATTTTACTGGCGTCCTGCTTAGTTTCACTGTTTGTATCCACTTGTCATCACCTTCTCCACAGCCAACAATGGACCATTGTAGGCTCCACTTTTCCTTGATAATCTTTACTGCCTTAGTTTTCACTTTTGCGCGCCTTTCCATGCCCCTAGTTTCCCTCTTCCATGACTCTCAGTCTGAAGAAGGGTCTCGGCCCAAAATGTCACCTATTCCTTTTCTGCACAGATGCTGCCTGACCCGCTGAGTTACTCCAGCATTCTGTGTCTATCTTCGGGGTAATCCAGCATCTGCAGTTCCTTCCTACACATGCTTTCTGTTAATGGTTTGTGCACATAGCATTGAATTATTCTAGAAATGACAGTGAGAAGAAATCCATGGCATTACGATTCGCAAGGAGGGTTCTGTTAACCTACCTCTGGGACCCTCCCACACTAATTCTGTTGCCATGGTGACAGAGGGAGATAGTTCTAGTAATGATTAAACCCAAACCACAGTCTTAACAATGACTAGGAATTTTTGGAAGATGAAATTGTAGTACAAAGTTTAATTAGGTTGGCTTCTCTGTTCATCTTGTGAGGATCTGAGGAACTTAAGAAATAGGTGCAATGATCTGCCTCAATCTCCCTCCCTCCCTCCCTCCCTCCTCATTCATCAACATCCCTGCTCAGTTTTAACTCCATTTCCGAGCGTGCTTCCCATATCCCTTGATTCCCTTAATCTTTTGTGTCGGAAAGAACTCAGATGCTGGTTTAAATGGAAGATAGGCACAAAAGGCTGGAGTAACTAAGCGGGACAGGCAGCATCTCTGGAGAGAAGGAATGGGTGATGTTCATAGTGTGTAGGATGGTGTTCATGCACAGGGATCACTGGTTGGCGTGGACTCGGTGGGCCGAAGGGCCTGTTTCCGCACTGTATCTGTAAAACTAAAAAAACAAAAACTAGAACCGTCACCCATTCCTTCTCTCCAGAGATGCTGCCTGGGAGATACTCCAGCATTTTGTGTCTATCTATCTGTCCATCTTTATTTCGAGTAAACACATATGGAGTTCCATAGATGTCTTGGATAGAGAATCCAACAGTTCACCTGTGTGACGAATTTGCTGCTGACGGAGCTGCCCGATTCAATTGGTTTGCAAAACCCATGCGTGTTGTTGAGGGCCAGGGAAGTCAGTGAGACCCCGTGTACGCCAGCTAATGCAGGGCCGGTTGACAGCTGGGGGGGGGGGGGGGGAGGTGGAGCAACGGAGCAAGATGTTTCTTGTCCGTGATTATCTGCTCAGCTTATCTGGGATTTCAGCTCTGATTTGGGCCATACTAAAGCTTCTCCAGCAGATGCCTGTAGAACGTAAGTAGACGTGCATCTGTCAAACCTCTCAGCCGCTGAAATCAGAACGAAGTAGGGCTGGTGGCAGCTGAGAGAACATGTGAAGGTGTCAGGAGTATTGAAGGTCAGACCTGCTGACTGCCCTTTGCTCTTTCTTAACTCCCGAACATTTTCACTTTTGTTTTAGATCCCGACATTTGTTGCTTTATACTTTCATTGGTTTTGCTTTTTAGTTTTTTTAGTTTCACAGTTACAGTGCGGAAACAGGCTCTTCGGCCCACCGAGTCCACGCCAACCAGTGATCCCTGTACACTAACACCATCCTACCCACGATGGACAATTTACGTTTTTTTACCGAAGTCAATTAACCTACAAATCCGTACGTCTTTGGAGGGTGGGAGGAAACCGGAACATCCGGAGAAAACCCCATGCGGTCACAGGGAGAACGTACAAACTCCATACAGGTAGCACCCGTAGTTAGGATCAAAGCCAGTTCTCTGGCGCTGTTAGGCAGCAATTCTACCGCAGCGCCACTGTGCTGCCCTCTTAGTCCCATTTGCCTGCAATTGGCCCATATCCCTCTAAACCTCTCCTCTCCATGTACCTGTCAAAGTGTCTTTTATACGTTATTATAGTACCTGCGTCAACTACCTCCTCTGGTGGATTTAATTCACAAAATGCTGGAGTAACTCAGCAGGTCAGGCAGCATCTCAGGAGAGGAATGGGTGACGTTTCGGGTCGAGACCCTTCTTCAGACTGGATCAGTCTGAAGAAGGGTCTCGACCCGAAACGTCACCCATTCCTTCTCTCCTGAGATGCTGCCTGACTTGCTGAGTTACTCCAGCATTTTGTGAATAAATACCTTCGATTTGTACCAGCATCTGCAGTTATTTTCTTACACTCCTCTGCCCTCTGATTGAAAGAGAATTGAGCTGGTCTCAGTGAATGCTGGCTTTCCACAATCGAGACAGGTACACCCTTCAGATCAAATCCAGTGTTGAATGGCCAGTTCTCTCAGAGTTCACAGCAGCACTTCCAGTGATTGTTGCTCAGAGGGGAAGAAGTGTGGACTGAGACCTTATACCTGTTGACATTGGAATGCTGGTGCTCTGTTATCCTTTAAAAGCCACACTCCACCATCTGTAATCTATTTACGATGAAAGTTTGGTTTACACATGTAATCTGATTATATGACTCGATTGAACGATGATCAGATTATAAAGAGCCATTAACACTTTTATGCAATACTGTTCCTAAAATGCATTACAAAAGTACAATAATTTCTGATCCCACTGAGGGATGCACCAGCACAATTTATTCAAAATAAAGAACAATGAGAAGCAACTTAACAGGAGTCAGTCCAATCCTGGTTCTGATAATGAACATCCATTTTGTTGTTAAATTTCAATTTAATACAATTGAAGTATTTGGAGTGCAGGGGGCTGAGGGGTGATCAAATAGAGGTATATAAAATTGTGAGGGGGATAGATAGGGTGACTACACTTTTGCACGGGGGGGGGGGGGAATAAAGTTCATAAGTTCATAAGTCAAAGGAGCAGAATTAGGTCATTCGTCCCATCGAGTCTACTCTGCCATTCAGTCACGGCTGATCTACCTTTCCCTCTCAACCCCATTCTCCTGCCTTCTCCCCACAACCTTTGACGCCCTTACTATTCAAGAGCCTATCGATCTCCGTTTTAAAATTACCCGAAGACTTGGCCTCCGCAACCGTTCGATGAAGAACTGGAGGACATAGGTGCAAGGTGAGAGGGGAAAGATTGAACATGAACCTGAGGGACAACGTTTTCACACAGAGGGTGGTGGGTATGTCGAACTAGGCTGCCAGAGGAATTGGTGAACTGTGCAATTTCTAAGACTCGTGCTGATGTTTCGGATCACATACAGTACATGGTTCTGTGGCAAACCAATGCTCGAGACCCCACTAACCAGTGATATTGACTCCGTTTATTTTCACCGTCGCTGAGAATTCACATGGCCAGATAATAGAGATGTGTGTTGCAAGTTGAATGTTAATCAACAAAAATACTCTCCTGATCATCTTCCTGCTTAAGATGTTTAAGGGCCTGACAGAATAATTTAATGAATGCATTTTATTTTTAAAACTTTAGCAATCTTTTTAAAAAATAAATTTAGAGGAATAGATATGGTGAATGCACAGAGTCTTTTACCCAGGGTACAGGGAGTCAAAAACAAGAGTATCTATCTATGTTTAAAGGTGAGAGGGGCAAGATTTAGTCCGAACATGAGGAGCAACTTTTTCACTCAGAGGGTGATGGGTATATGGAGCGAGTTGCCAGTTGAGCAGGTACAGTAACAACATCTAAAAGACACTGGGACAGGTACGGGGATAGGAAAGGTTTAGAGGGAGATGGACCAAGCAGCCTAGATGGGGCATCTTGGTTAGCATGGATGAGGTGGGCCAAAGGGCCAGCTTCCATGCTGTATGACTCTATGACTGGTAGTGATGCTACATCTGACCAGTTATTCCAGGAAAGGTTTAGAGGGGTTATGGGCCAAACGCAAGCAAATGGGACTAGCTTAGGAGGGGCAACTTGGTCGGCGTGCTTGAGTTTGTCCGAAGGGTCTGTTTTCATGTAGGACCAAGATTTGAAATCTGAGTTTTTAACTTTTGAGAGATGTCAGTCTGCTACACTGTCTCTAAAAAGCACTGGGTTCAAGTAGGAAACTTAGAAGATGGGTTCCTGTTAGATACAAGGAACACCTGACTAGGTAAACTCATTCACAAATTTGGAGCCTGTGAATTATCATTGGAGATGATGTCATAGAGAGAGAAGTAATGTAAGATAAGAAGATAACTGCAGATGCTGGTACAAATCGAAGGTACAAACCGAGATGCTGCCCGACCTGCTGAGTTACTCCAGCACTTTGTGAATAAAGAGAGAAGTAATGGTTTGTCCAAATCATGAGAAGGTGGAACAGCCCTGGTCAACACATGAGTGCGGGCACAACGAACCGCAGATGCTGGAATCAAGTGCAGACACAAAGTGCTGGAGTAACCCAACAGGTCAGGCAGCAACTCTGGAGGTCATGGATAGATGGCATTTTGGGTCATAACCCTTCTTCAGATTGATTGTAGAAGCTGAGCTTTCTCCCCCCCCCCCCCTCCTCCCACACCCTCCAACTACAATCAGTCTGAAGAAGGGTCTCGACCCAAAATATCATCTGTCCATGATCTCCAGCGAAGTTGCCTGACCAACTGAGTTACTCCAGCACTCTGTGTTCTACATTAAGCAGACACGGAGGGAAAGAGAATAACCAATGGAGTGAGCAAGAGTTGAGAGGACTCCTCCGGACACAATGCATGTGTCAAGGGTTTGGGAAGCACAGTGGTGCAGCGGTAGAGTTGCTGTTTACAGCGGCAGAGATCCAGGTTCGATCCTGTCTGCGGGTGCTGCCTGTGCAGAGTTTGTACGTTCCCCCCTTGATGCCCGGGTGCTCCGGTTTCCTCCCACGCTCCAAAGACGCGCCGGTTTGTAGGTTAATTGGCTTCTGTAAATTGTCCCTAGTGTAGGATAGAACGAGTGTAGGGGGGTGGGGGGCTCGGTGGGCCGAAGGGTCTGATTCCATACTGCATCTCTAAGCTGAACTAAACTATAAACTTGCCTCAGCGTGTGAGTGGCCTCAGAAGTGACCTTACTTGCTTTGACGTTTGACATTTGCCGAGCTGCTTTGGGTTTCTTCGTATTGAAAGGTGAAATGAACAGGTTAGCGCAAGGAAATAATTGCCAAGCGATGCATAGGAAACAAGGGCCGGCATTTACTGGAGCAAAGTAATTTCCACCGCACCGTGAATGAGTAATTGGCTATTGTTAAGACCTCAAGTATTTTTTTGCAAGGGGAGCGTGGAAGCAATGTCATGAATCGTACTGAGGGGGTGCGGGGCGTGCATTTTCTGGAAGGAACCGCTGGAGCCCAGCTCATCATTTACGCTTTAATTAATCATCTGAGCAAGAAAAATGTAAAGTAGTGGGCACAAGCAGGAAGCAGGATGAGATTAACTGCCCGCGACTGTGTTCAGCCAGCCAAGCAAGGCTTCCTTCCTTCCTCGTGCAATCAATATTCTTGTTCAGAGTGGTTCTTTGGATAACCGACAGAATCCAGCACATCTATCCGGCCTTTAAAAAATACAACTCACTTTATGTGACATGGTAATTGCTGTTGATATTACCGTGTTGTCAGCGTGTCAATGTGTTTGTTACAAAAATATTAACCCTAATGGTACATGCAGTCATCAAATCTTCAAATAACACGATAGATCAAACTGCCTGAAGTACTAAATTATATTTCATCTTCCAGTCACTCTTGCCTTTTTTTCGTTTCGTAGCCTAGTTTAGTTCAGAGATACAGCATGGAGTCAGGCCTGTTCCCGGCCCACCCGACCTTCGATCACCCCGCTCACACTAATTTTACGTTATCCCACTTTCTCCTCCACTCCCGAAACACTAGGGGGAATTTACAGGGGGCCAATTAATCTTCAAACCCACACGTCTTTGCGGGATGTGGGAGGAAATCGGAGCACGAGGAGGAAACCCACGCGGTCACAGTGAGAACGTGCAAACTCCGCACTGACAGCACCCGAGGAGAGGTGAGGATCGAAACTGGATCTCCGGTGCTGTGAGGCAACAGCTCTACCCGCTGCACCAGGATGCTGGCCCTTCTATTTTCCTCTGTTGTTATAATTTTATCTTCATTTATCTTCTACACTGTTCTTTCTCGTGTATTTTCCTTTCGAGGAACACTTTGTAGGAGAAGCACTTGGATCAGTAACAGACGTGCCGTAGAAAGCAGACTGTTGGGTTGCATCACTGCTTGGTATGGGAACAGCTCTGCCCAAGACCATAAGAAATCACAGAGAGTTGTGGATGTAGACCGGTCCATCACAGAGACCAGACTCCCCACCATTGATTACATCTATATATATATATATATATATATATATAGATATTCCTTTATTCGTCCCACACCGCGGAAATTTACAGTGTTACAGCAGCAAAGTGGATAGCAAGAGAGCAAGAGATCATTCATTATTAATAAAAGATACATAAATTGTCATCAGTTTTCTGTGCGTTCTTAGCTGTTATTGTTGACTCGTCTGCTGGGAGCAGTGCTGGTTGTGCAGTCTCACAGCAGCAGGAAGGAAGGACCTCCTATATCTCTCCTTCACGCACTTGGGGCGAAGGAGTCTGTCACTGAAGGAGCTACTCAGTGCAGTGACAGTGTCCTGCATGGGGTGGGAGTCGTTGTCCAGCAGCGCTGTTAGCTTTGCCATCATCCTCCTCTCTCCCACCACCTGCACTGAGTCGAGGGGGCAACTCAGGGCAGAGCTGGCTTTCCTGACCAGCTTGTCGAGTCTCTTCCCTTCCGCCGCTGAGATGCTGCTGCTCCAGCAGACCACTCCATACAAAATGGCAGATGCAACCACCGTGTTGTAGAAGGTCCTTAGGAGTGCCCCCCTGCACTCCAAAGGACCTGAGTCTCCTTAGCAGATAAAGTCTGCTCTGTCCCTTGCTGTATAGCGCATCGGTGTTTTCAGTCTAGTCTAGTTTATTGTTGAGGTGGACACCCAGTTAATTATAAGAATCCACCCTCTCGATGTCCATTCCCCGGATGTTCACCGGTGTCGGGATCATCTACACTTCACCTCGGAAAAGCAGCCGATATAATCAAAGACTTGTCCCATCCCGGTCATTCCTTCTTTCGTCGGCCAGAAGGAGTGGCACGGTGGCACAGCGGTAGAGTTGCTGCCTTACAGCATCCTGGACAATACAGCTCACCTCCTCCACGACACACTGGTCAACTGAGGAGCACCTACAGCAACTGGACTGGTTCCACCAAGATGCAGCACACAACGCCACAGGAGATCCTTCTTCCCTGTGGCTATCAAAATGTACAACTCCTCCCCCTTCAGTGGAGGGGTAGACTGAGACTGACTCCCCTCTCTCCCTCCCTCCCCCCCACTCCACAGTCTTTGCTCATCCCCAACCCTTTCCACTTGTCACGTTAATGTCATGTTTCATGTGTTTTGTGTTGTGACTGTGGCAGATCCATTTCCCTCCTGGGATAAATGAAGTCCTATCGTATCGTAACGTATCGTATTTAGGGACGGTATATCTGATCAATCTTGACAGCATGCACAACAAACCTTTTCACTGTACCTCGGCACACGCAACAATGACAAACGTAAAGCTAGGCCTGCACTGCCTGGTGATCTCCCCCAAGACCCAAACAGCGTTCTCTGCATGAAAGCCCCGTCATCCTTTCTTGTACATGAAAAGCCTTTTTATCTGTCACTCTGCAGGGACAAATACCAACATTGCTTCTGGCTCTGAAGCAGTTTAAATTCTACAAGCACTCCACAGGCTGTCGGCTAATGAATCAGATCAGGCACAGTCAACGCCTTCAATTCTTTCCTCCAGATGCACAAAGGGGTTTTATTACAAAAATAACACAACGCAGGGTGACAGCGGTTTCTCTCGGCTTTTTATTTTCAATGTTTGCCAGATCACGACGAGCTGTGCTCAGGGAAACGGCTCAACTCTATTAGCTACACATTCAACATGCATGGACAATAAAAGGGAAATCATTTACAGGAAGGAACACAGTTACGGAGCGAGACCAGGCCGAGAATCAAGAAACATGGAGTGAGAGACTGATAATCAAAATCGAATCAATGATGGAGACAGATCAAGTAGTGCATGCTGTAATAATATAATCTGTATTCTGCTCACACTCTGCAGCCATGCTTTGAAGCTCATCCACTCCATAACTATAAATACTACTAAACTGCAATGTATATGCCTCTGTGGGTTTTCCATCTCTAAAGATTATGCAGTGTGCACAGGATAGCATGTGGAAAACAGAGAGCGTTGGACAAGATACTTGGGATCCTCTCGCACTCTATGCAAAGAGAAACGCATTGAGTTCTCGCATATTTATAGGGTGAACCCTCGTTATAATGGGCCACAGGGGGTGGGGGTGTTGGCCGTTATTGCCGGTTATGACCGGGCGGGCAGGGGGGTAAAGTTTACCCCAAGGCCAGAAGGGGAGGGACGCGGCATCATGGGGGGTTTTAAACCAGGGGGAATTCACAGGCCGGGGACCCACAGAGTCTTCGGCCCCACACGAGGAGCGCCAGGTCCTCACGCCACCTCCACGCTGCTCGCGCTCTCCTCTCCCGCGACGGGAAGCTCGATGAGCAACGTGGTGGAGCAACATGGTATGGCGTAACGGGAGCCTTAATCCGCCATAACCGAAATCCGTAATGCAGAGGCCTGTTATTGCGAGGGTTTACTGTGCTGTATTTATGTATGTTATTATCTGATTTGATTGGATTGCATGCAAGGCAAGGCTTTTCACTGTACCTCGGTACATGCGACAATAATAAACTTAAACCAATGCAGATAGAGCACGAAACATAGAACATAAAACAGTGCAACGCAAGTCCAGGCCCTTCGGCCCACAATGTCTGTGCTGAACAAGATGCCAAGACCAAATCTGATCTGCCTGCCCATAATCCATATTCCTCCATCCCAAAATACAAACTCCGTACAGACAGCACCCGTAGTCTGGATCAAACCCAGGTTACTGCCGCTATAAGGCAGCAACTCTACCAGTGCGCCACTGTGCGGCCCTAGTTGTTAAAACATTTGCGGTGTCCTCCAACCTCTTTTCTTTCCTCCCCTCTCTTTTGTCGGTGCAGGTGAAAAATTTGCAGTCAGTTGCAGCTTTGGTTCGGCTGCCTCTTAGCTCTGCAGAGTCAGGTTTTTTTAAATGTTAGTGAATCCCTGGTGAACCAGGAAAAAATAACCTATAAAAAGAGGTAGCAAGAGAATTATCTGCCGAGAAAGGCATTTTGCTGAAGTGAATATATGTTTAATTGGTTAAGATATAGAGTGTGGGTTTACTTGTGCATCTATGCACAAGCGCTGGAGTTGGCTCAACTGAATCAAATATTACTTTACTAATTTTTTCCTAATCTCTAAGGTGATGAATAGCTTCCACTTGTGGCCCTTCCTCATTTGGAAACTCTTATTTGATTTATTACTGTGGCAATTTGGGCGGCACAGTGGCGCAGCTGGTAGAGATGCTGCCTCAAAGCACAAAGGTCCTGAGTTCGATCCTGACCTCAGCTGCTGTCTGAGTGTAGTTTACACGTTCTCCCTGTGACCGCATGGGTTTCCTTTGGATGCTCCGGTTTCCTCCCACACCCTAAAGACGTGCGGGTTTGTAGGTTAATTGGTCCTTTGTAAATTGACTCTTGTGCGCAGGGAGTGGATGAGAAAGTGGGATAACATAGAGCTAATGTTGATCGGGTGGGTGATCAATGGGAAGACGGGACAGGTTAACCTGTCATTAGAACATATTTGCCAGCCAACAATGACCCATCATGAACCCTTCCTGAGGTCATCTGTTGCCGGCCCTGTTTTATTTTGGCTTTCTCTATCTTTCAGCCTGAAGAAAGGATCCGACCCGAAACGTCATCTATTCCTTTTCTCCAGAGATGCTGAGTTACTCCAACATTTTGTGTCCATCTTTGGTATAAACCATCATCTGCAGTTCCTTCCGACACAATGAATTCCTCCAGTACTCTGTTTCTTGCCACTTAAGAGATTATGTGGAGTGTAGAATTTTATAAGACCATCAAGTTATGAAAGCAACTAAAGTTCTGCAGTACTTTCTCAGTTATGACAAAGTTGCCAGACTAAAATATTTACTCTGTGTCTCTCTTCACAGATAGTTTTCTCGCTGCTGTTTCCAGGATTTTTGTTCTTACTTTCCAGTATTTGTAATATTTTATTGATTGAAAGACACAGCGTGGAAACAGGATCTTCAGCTCACCGAGTCCATCGATCAGCCGTTCTTGAGTTGCACGTTATCCCTCTTTCACATCCACTCCCTAAACATAAGCAGCTATTTACAGAGGGCCAATCAACCTACAAACCCACACGTCTTTGGGATGTGGGAGGAAGCCGGGGCACCCGAAGGAAACACACGCAGCCACGGGGAGAACGTGCAAACTCCGCACCCAGACAGCACCCGATGTCAGGATCGAACCCAGGTCTCTGGTGGTGTGAGGAAGCGGATGTACCAGCTGCGCTACTTTACTTTGGAGTCAATGTGGATGCAGTGATGCGGCACTGTACTCTACTGTTGTAAAAGGCCACTGCATACATTTTGACATCATGGAGTGCCTTCAGCTTTACTTTTTACTTCACTTTCGAGATACAGTGCGGAAACAGGCCCATCAGCCCACCGAGTCCGTGCTGGCCAGCGGTCATCCCAAACACCAGCACTGTCCTACACACCGTTTACAATGACGACTTACAATTTGCGGAAGCCAATTAGCCTACAAAGTCGCACGTCTTTGGAGTGTGGGAGGAAACCGGAGAAAACCCACGCGGTCACAGGGAGAACGTGCAAACTCCACACTCGGACAGCACCCGATGTCAGGATCGAACCTGGGTCTCTGGCGCTGTGAGGCAGCGGCTCGACCAGCTGCGACACTTTGTTTATGAGTTAATATGAACATAGAGAAGCAGTACTGTGCTCTACTGATGTCAAAGGCCACTGCTTGGATTTTGACATTACGGAGAGTCTTCAGCTGATTGTGGAATATTTAAAAAAAATATTTTGAGAAAAGACAGATCAGAAGTCCCTGCAGCTCCACGAGACTTCTATTATATTTTGCTTGACCTGTGGAGAGACAGAGAGTCCCGTTGGGGGCTGCGGACGGAAAGCAGCACAGAATTAAAGATCAAATGTGAGCTAAATATCTGGAGTTTGCTGTATGAATATTAAAAGGAAACAGTCCTTAGCCTGGGGGATGGAATTAGATTGGACATGTGAGGAATTTAATGTAGCTGCAACGGGGATGTGGGAGATTTACTGCCAGTTATGCACAGAGGAGTCCACAGCTCCCTGAAAGTAGCAACACAAGTAGATACTGAAGAGTGGGAAAGAAGGCGTATCTTCAATGTTCGGGGCATTGAGTACAAGAGTATCATCATCATCTTCAAGAGTCAGGAACTCATGACGCAGCTTGATAGGACTTTGGTCAGGGTGCAGTTAGAGCATTGTGTGCAGTTCTGGTTGATCCATTACAGGAAGGACGTGGGGGCTTTGGAGAGGGTGCAGAGGAGGCTTACCAGAATGATGCCTGGGTTCAGGGATACTAGCTGCACGGAGAGGTTGGACAGACTTGGATTGCTTTTCCTGGAATGCTGGAGGTTGAGGGGAGACCTGATAGAAGTAAGTAAAATTATGAGCGGAACTGATAGGATAGACCTTTTATCACAATGTCATCCCCTTTGTCCATTGAAAGCATGACTGTTCATGTAATCAGATGTGGAAAAAAGGAACTGTAGGTGCTGGTTTACAGAAGCAGGCAAAGAGTGCTGGAGTAACTCAGCGGGTCCAGGCAGCATATCAGGAGAACATGGATAGGAGATGTTTCAGATCGGAATCCTTATTCAGACTGATTGCGGGGGGTGGGACAGGGGGGGGGGGGGGGGGGAGAAAGCTAGAAGAGAGGAGGGGCACGACAAAGCCTGGCAGGTAATAGGCCGACACAGGTGAGGAGTGTTATTTGATAGGCTGATGGTTGTACAAAGGCCAAAGATGACAAGAGAGAAGGTGTGAGACAAAAGGATTGGAGAGTTACGAATTGTGAAGCTAGAAGAAGGAGTGGGAGGGGAGGGGAGGGGAAGGGAGGAGAGAAATAGTGTGAGTCCAGATGGGGTAGAGAGAAGGGGGGAGGGGTTGGGGAAAAGGAAGGGGTGGGGTGGGGGGGGGGTTATATTGGGGAAGAGAGTGTTATATAGTTACCTAAAACTGGAGAATTCAATGCTCAAAAATGAGATGTTGTACATTACCAAAGGGAGAGTATTAAACTCATTAATTAATGTTCACATATATTTATGGAGTCAAGGATCCTTCTCTTACACCTGACGTAAAAAACAGTTTGTTCGAAAATGTTCTCAGAGACATGGACCATGCAGTCAAATCTTGACCTTTGCAGAACAAATGTGATAATTTGGCTTTTAATGAGACACAATTTAGAGGAGTGAAAATAAGAGGATTCTTTGGACCATTCAATAAATATTTCTGCTCTAGAGGCACTTTGAACCTTGAATGAATTGGAAGCATGACAGGAATGCAACTGAGAAAGCTTTACAGGGGCTGAGAAAATGGATTTTTCTAACTTGGACTTTCTACTCTTTGCAGTGAAAATCAAAGATAATAGAGCAGAGTAAGATAGACCACTCGACCCTAAAAACCGCGGGCTGCCATGGCGCCATTTTAGTAGGCAGAAACTTGCAGAAACATTTAAAAAGAAAAATAACAAAAATCTGTGAATTGATAGATGAGATATATTCTGCATTTTAATGGTATCATCACACATACTGTTCCCCAAAACACTGATTACACTGCGAGAGGCATAGCGAACGGCGGGTAATGCCTACTAAAATGGCGGACGTCACGTTCCTTTGCGTACTACATTTCAGTATAGGCGATTTCAACGGAGTGGTCCATCTTGTTCCTCTCGTATCTTTGGTGAAATTCTTTTGCCAAATTATTCCTCTTGAGAAGAGGCTGATGGAGTACCTGATGGTGGTATACAAAATTATAAAAAGACTCAAAGTGCTGGAGATTTCTGGAGAACATGGATAGGTGACTTTTTGGGTTTAGTTTATTGTCACGTGTACCGAGGTACAGTGAAAAGCTTCTGTTGCGTGCTAACCAGTCAGCGGAAAGCCAATACATGATTACAATCGATCCATTTACAGTGTACAAGGTACTTGATAAGGGAGTAACTCTTAGTGCAAGGTAAAGCCAGCAAAGTCCGGTCAAGGATCAAGGGTCATCAAAGAGATGGATTGTCGTTCAGCACTGGTCTCTGGTTGCGGTAGGATGATTCAGTTGCCTGATAGCAGCTGGGAAGAAACTGTCCCCGAATCTGGTGGTGTGCTTTTTCACACTTCTATACCTATTGCCTGATGGGAGAGGGGAGAAGAGGGAGTGGCCAGGATGCGACTCGTCCTTGATTATGCTGCTGGCCTTGCCGAGGCAGCGTGAGAAATGAAAGGGTTGGGACCCTTCTTCAGATCCAGACCCTTCCTGACATCTTGAGTCTGAAGACAGGGTTCCAACCCGAAAAATCACCTGTCCAGGTTCTCCAGGGATGCTGCCCGACCCCTGGAGTTACTCCAGCACTTTGTGTCTTTTTATTGTAAAACAGCATCTGCAGTTTCTTGCTTCTACTACCTTATGATGGAGACACAAGGAACTGCAGATGATGGAATCTTGGGTGAAACACAAAGTGCTGGAGGAAGTCAGCACGTTACACAGCATCTGTGGAGGGAATGGAGAAGTGGCATTTCGGGTCAGGTCCTTTCTGAGGATTGGGTAGACAGCTGGAAACTTTCCAACATAGCAGAAGCATCTACATCTAGAGGACAAAGGTTTAGGATAAACTGTAGGGGGTTTAACCAGGATCTGAGAAAGAACTCTTTATCATCTAGAGAGTAGTTGGATTTAGGAATAATGCACTGCTCGAATGGGTAGTGGAGGCAAGTATTCTGAGAACCTTTAAGAAGTACCCAAGTGAACACTTGAATCACCAAGGCATGGAAGACAATGAAGAATTGTTGGTCAATTGGATGGGGTATAGAGAGATACTTGATGGTTAGCAAGAAGTAGATGGGCTGAAAGGCCTATTTCTGTACTCTTTAGATTTAGACTTTAGGGACTTTAGGGATACACCTTTCGGCCCACCAAGTTCACACCGATCACCGATCACCCCGTACACTAGCACTATCCTACACACTAGGGACAATTTACGATTTACAGAAGCCAATTATCCTAAAACTCTGTACGTCTTTAGAGTGTGGGAGGAAACTGGAGGACCCGGAGAAAACCCACGCGGTCACAGAGAGACCATACAAACTCCGTACAGACAGCACCTGTAGTCAGGATCAAACCTGGGTCTCTGGTGCTGTAATGCAGCAACTCTACCGCTGCGACACTGTGCCGTTCCCACTCTATGACTATATTACCCAATGAAACACCTCACTAACCCCAGACAGTGAATAATTTCAGGCGTATCTTCATAAATTGGCTTTTACCAACAGTTAGAAACATAGAAACATAGAAAATAGGTGCAGGAGTAGGCCATTCGGCCTTTCGAGTCTGCACCGCCATTCAATATGATCATGGCTGATCATCCAACTCAGTACCCCGTACCTGCCTTCTCTCCATACCCCCTGATCCCTTTAGCCACAAGGGCCACATCTAACTCCCTCTTAAATATAGCCAATGAACTGGCCTCAACTACCTACAGAACAAGGGGTCAGATGAATACACAAATTGACTAAAGGTCCTTAAATATAAGATTAAATTGTTTACATGCTGGAATTATCCATAGATCATCAATACGAGATAAATAAATGGAATATTACAATGGCATTGAAACATAACTTCAAAGGAGATCCATCTTTTAAAAGGCAGTTCTGATGCAGGGCCAAAATCGTTAGGCAATTTAAAGCCATATTACAATTTAGCATAAAAAATAAGTTCAGTTTACAACAGCTGTAACTGCCTGAAATTACTCTGGGACGAGTGAGGTAAAGAATCAATAACTTAGTAAAGGACATCAGCCTCAAACGATAACTATTTTTTTTGTCATTTCAGAGTTGATGTTTTGATCTTAAATAAAAAGCGAAAAGCTGGAAGAACTCAGCCAGCATCTGCAGAAAGAGAAACCAGTTGTGTAGGAAAGAACGGCAGATGCTGGAAAGAACTGTAGAAACCAGTTAATGCTTTGGGACTGGGGACCCGGGTCTTTGGCACTGTGAGGCAACGGCTCAACCACCATGCCACAGGCCACTGTGCTGCCCTGAATGTTTTCCTGAACAAGGTTACACATCAAGTTATTCTACCACTAGCCACATCTTCCCATCTTCACCCTTTCCTGCTTTCCGCAGAGACCGTCCCCCCCGCAACTCCCTGGTCAACTCGCCCCTCCCCAGGGCACTTTCCCCTGCAACCGCAGGAGATGCAACACTTGCCCCTACACCTCCCCCCCTTGACTCCGTCCAAGGACCCCGACAGTCCTTTCAGGTGAAGCAGAGGTTCACTTGCACCTCCTCCAACCTCATCTACTGTATCCGCTGTTCCAGGTGTGGACTCCTGTATATCGGCGAGACCAAGCACAGGCTTGGCGATCGTTTCGCTGAACACCTCCGCCCAGTCCGTCTAAACCTAGCTGATCTCCTGGTTTCTCAACACTTTAACTCCCCCTCCCATTCCCACACTGACCTTTCTGTCCTGGGCCTCCTCCATTGTCAGTGTGAGGCCCAGCGCAAATTGGAGAAACAGCACCTCATATTTTACTTGTGCAGCTTACACCCCAGCGGTATGAACATTGACTTCTCTAACTTCGGTCAATCCTTGCTTTCCCGCGCTCTCATCCCCTTCCCCTTCCCAGTTGATTGTAACTCCATTGTTGGAAGAAGGGTTCTGACCCAAAACGTCACCCGTCCTTTTTCCCCACAGATACTGCCTGAGCCGCTGATTTACTCCAGCACTTTGTGCCTATCTTCAGATCATAGTTCTTTATTTTCATACTGTGGTGAGACTACACTTGGAGTACAGGGACCAGGTTTGGCCACCCTGCTATAGGAAGGATGTCGTTAAGCTGGAAAGAGTGCAGAGAAGATCCACAAGGATGTTGCCAGGTCTTGGAGGGCCGGTGCTGATGGGAGAAGTTGGTTAGGCTAGGACTTTATTCATTGGAGCGTAGGAGGCTGAGAACTGATCTTATAGATGTGTATAAAATTATGAAGGGAATGGATGGGTTGAATGCACAGCATTTAACCCCAGAGTAGGAAAATCAAGAACCAGAGGACATAGGTTTAAGGTGAAAGGGGAAAAATGTTATAGGAACCTGAGGTACAACTTTTTCACACAGAGGGTGGTATATGGAACGAGCTGCCAGAGGATGTTGTTGAGGCAGGTAATGTAACGATATTTAAAATACATTTGGACAGGTACACATGGATGAGACAGTTTTAGAATACTAGCCCCGTTGGGCCCAAACTTCTCCTGCATTGGTGCAGCACCCTCTCCTCCCCCACTCCCCGCCCCCTCCCTCCCACCACTCCCCCCTCCCCTCCCCCCTCACCCGTTCCCCTCCCCCCACACTCCATCTCCCTTATCCCCCTCCTCCCTCCCTCCCTGCCCATCCTTTCCCCCCACTCCATCCCCCTCAAACCCCCTTCCCTCCATCCCTCCTCCCTCCCCTCCCACTCCCCTATTCCCCTCCCCATCCCTCCCTCCCTAAGAGATAGATTTACACTTTAAAATGTGAATAACTTAAAAAATATAACACCAATTTCAATGAAACTTCTTCCATCAGCACCGAAGGGACGACGGGGAGTAAGGTGGGCCTAAAATTGTCGCGCTATCGTGTACCATATCTATACGGCCGGAAACAGGCCTTTTCGGCCCACCAAGTCCGTGCCGCCCAGCGATCCCCGCACATTAACACTATCCTACACCCACTAGGGACAATTTTTACCTTTACCCAGCCAATTAACCTACATACCTGTACGTCTTTGGAGTGTGGGAGGAAACCGAAGATCTCGGAGAAAACCCACGCAGGTCACGGGGAGAACGTACAAACTCCTTACAGTGCAGCACCCGTAGTCAAGATCGAACCTGAGTCTCCGGCGCTGCATTCGCTGTAAAGCAGCAACTCTACCGCTGCGCTACCGTGCCGCCCTTTTGGTTGCAGTTCAGGAACAAACAAACAAACAAACAAACAAGAGTTTTAGTATAATGATGGGCAGAATGCGGGCAGGTGGGAAGCTTAGTTGGGGTATCTTGGTCGGTGTGGGCAAGGTGGGCTGATGGGCCTATTTCTGTGCTGTACGGCTCCATGACTCCATGACTATAATCGAAAGACTATTATCGCCAAATCTCCGTATTCCACTCCACAGTTTATTTACTCGTTGGGTGCTGCCATGTAATAGACAATAGACAATAGACAATAGGTGCAGGAGGAGGCCATTCGGCCATTCGAGCCAGCACCGCCATTCAATGTGATCATGGCTGATCATTCCCAATCAGTACCCCGGTCCTGCCTTCTCCCCATACCCCCTGACTCCGCTATCCTTAAGAGCTCTATCTAGCTCTCTCTCGAATCTTTGTGTGGAAATTGTTGTGACTAAAGATAATTAAACAGCTTTACGGCCTGCATGAGATTTATTGCTCTGCATCAGTATTAATTCATTAGATCTTATGGAAAGCATACAGTGCAGAGCGACTCAGAAACGACAGTGAGCTAAATGGTAGACGCCGGCAGGACACGCGTGAACGTACTCAAGGATGTTAAGCATGTCGGCAGCAGTAAACAGCTTTCGTATTATCTGCAGTAATTATCAACAAGTGAATAAGATCATTGGTTGGGTTAGTTGAGGCCAACATTTAGTTTTTCCTAAGATGCCAAAGATGAGATCAAGCCTGATGACCCACTTCATCTAAATAACCTCCATGTGCTAAAGGTAAATTAAAGCTGAGTATTAGATTAAGTTCCCATTCACATTCAATTAATCTGCAGTGCATATGGCAGTTTAATGTCACTGCTTTGCCTAATATCCATTAAGACGCTGTAATCTGGAGAGTTACTCATCATTGCATGGACTTTGACTTTAGCCAACACACGTAAGCCTTTAAGAACATAAAACAGTACAGGCTCCGTGACCTGTCCAGCCCAAAATGTCCATGCTGCCAAGTTAAACTCTTCTTCTCTTGCATGCACGTGATTCATATCCCTCCATTTCTTGTATATCCAGTGCATATCTAAAAGCCACGGAGTCGGCCATGGAGTGGGTGCCGCCATCTTACCGCGGGCATTCCAGCGGCCGCCGTCTTTGCCCCGCCGCGCTGCCACGGATGCCACTCCTTGTACAACGCGGGCGGGCAGGGCCAGGGCCAGGGCCAGGGCCAGGACGACCCTGCCTCCCGGGGGCAGCGCGGCCGGGTTGGAGGCGACTGGAGGCCGGGTCTCCCGGGCCAGGACAGAAGCCTCGCCGGCGCCCCGGGGAGACTGGAGCCGGCGGCCTGGGGCCCGTACCCGGGACCTGAGGAGCAGCAGCAGCCGGCGGACGGCGCTCCCCTCCCATGGAGCTACGGACCACCGCCTGGAGAGAACCGCCCCGGTCTCGACCGTCCCCCCAAGCCGTGGGATCAGCCGCAGGACTACCCCCCTCCCCCCCACGATGTCTCCACTGTCTTGTGTGCATGCCACAAGTACAGTCAGCAAGTCATTGGTTCCAGCGGCTTAGGGCTTGTCTACCTAGCACGTGAAGCCTGGGTTCAGCGGATTGCGCGGAGGAAACCACCAGAAGGGCAGAAAGACGATCCCAGCAAAGCGCCGTGGAGCGCAAACAGGGCAGAGTGAGATACGTACGACACTTCTGACCATCCACTGCATCCTGACCTGTCCCCAGACGTCCCGACTATGTCTTGCTGCTGGAACCCGATAGGCCAGGACGAGAGAGTGAGGCCGACGATCAGCGCAACTCCCCCTCACTTAAATCCAAGTCAAGCGCAAGTCATGACTTCAACCTCGGCCAGCGTGCACACCGCGGCTAGCGGGGATCCCAATCAGCGGTCGAACCCGAAGGACGAACAACAACAAAAGCCACTTGCATGCCGCTATCATAGCTGCCTCCACCGTGGGCCACCCCTGGCAGCGTTTTTCAGGCTCTTACCATTCTCTGTGTAAAAAAACTTGCCCTGCACATCTCCATTAAACTTTGCCCCTCTCACCGTAAAACTGTGCTCTCTAATCTTTGACCTTTGCATCCTGGGAAAAAAAAAGGTTCTGACTGTCTACCCTATCTACACCTCTCATCACTTTATATACTTCTATCCGAAATTCCCTTCAGCCTCCGACACTCCACGAGAAAAGATTAAAACGAGTTCCATCTACTTGTTGGCAACTGAAGTAGATCCGAGGAACACTTGTGAAAATTAGCACAGGGACCAGACTCATTTACATGGAAGATAGACACAAAAATGCTGGAGGAACTCAGCGGGGCAGGCAGCAACCCTGGAGAGAAGGAATGGGTGATGTATCGTGTCAAGGCCCTTCTTCAGACTGATGCGGAATTCTCGTCGGAGAGAGGAGGATAACTTGTTCAAATTAGGCACATGAGACCCAGAAACATCAATGAAAACCTGCAACGTAATGAAGAGAGATATTGTATGAATTGTAGAAATTCGAGGCACAGAAGAGAGACATCTTGTTCAAGCTGGGTGAAGTTGTATTGCACAATAAATTGTTATCTTGACTGTGCTGTCTGACAGGGCGGTGGAAGTATTCAAAACAATGAAGACAGAAATAAGGAGAGGGAGACTGTGCCCAGCTACGGTGAATGTGAAGAGGAGTTGAACTAATTGGGTAGCGCTTCCAAAGAGCTGGTGCAAGCACAATGAGCGGAGCAGTCTACTTCTGTGCTGTATCGTGGCTTGATCAAAGGACCAAGTTTCCTGCTTTCCGCAGAGCCAACACATAGGCAGCTTCCCTGCACTGTAAATAAACATGAGTCTGCTGACTGTAATGTGAGCGAATTGCACCCGTACTCCACGATTTAGAGGGGCGAGGATCATTTGAGATTGCGGATGGTGTACTTAAAACATGAGGTGGCATCTGCCCCACAGGCACAACAAAGTAGTTTGCCGTCTGAATGTGTTCATCGTTCACTTCAGATTTGAGCCGCAAATACTCACCGTCCATATTAGAGGGTGGGATTCGCGCAATCAGTAATACGTGAGCCAGCTCAGGGGAAATAGATGTAAATTTATGGCAAAGTCTGTCACGGCTTTTATTTCATGTTGAAAAAAGTCTCCATGTTGCCTTTAATTAAACGCTGGTGGTGATCGTCATGCTCCGTCAGTCCCATGTTCACACCAGCAACAAAAGACCATCGATTTTGAGGGGATTAAGCGACCTGATACAGGGTAAAAGATGCAAAGATAAAAGCAGCGTGGGAGATATTTCGTGAGAATCATGACTGGAGCGCAATGGGCCCTTGTTTGCTTCCACCGACAAATTATTCTGGCAAAGGAAATATGAAGCAAAATGGGGTTAAAAATACCAGTCGAAAATAGGACGCAGCAGACACACGTTTGATGTGCTTCAGAAGATCCTGACTTGTCAAAAATTGGGCTGAAGTGAAAAGTATGGGAAAGCGTTCATTTGTAATTATCCATTTGAGGGAACAGATCTTCGAAAAATAACGTCAGCCTCAAGATTAAAGAAGTGGATGAGAGTAAATGCCAGGAACAAAAAAAGTAAAAGCTAAGTGCAATTAAACAGTAAAGCAATGCGCGCTGCATCATAAATACAATGGCTGCACGGTGGCGCAGCGGTAGAGATGCTGCCTTGCAGAGTCCCGGGTTCGATCCCGACTGCAGGTGATGTCCTGTACGGAGTTTGTACGTTCTCCCACATTCCAAAGACCTGCAGCTTTGGTAAAAATGGTGAAATTGTTCCGAGCGTGTAGGTGTGTAGGTTTGAGCAACTCATCTTCAACTGGGTTTAGAAGGATGAGGGGGGACCTCATTGAATCTTACCAAATAGTGAAAGGCCTGGGTAGAGTGGCTGTGGAGAGCATGTTTCCAGTAGTGGGAGAGTATAGGACCAGAGGTCACAGCCTCGGAATAAAAGGACGGGCCTTTGGAAAGGAGATGGGGAGGAATTTCTTCAGTCAGAGGGTGGTGAATCTGTGCAATTCATTGCCACAGACAGCAGTGATTTTTGATTAGTACGGGTGTCAGAGGTTATGGGGAGAAGGCAGGAGAATGGGGTTAGGAGGGAGAGATAGATCAGCCATGATTGAATGGCGGAGTGGACTTGATGGGCAGAATGGCCTGATTCTGCTCCTATAACTTATGAACTGGCACAGATGAAAGCGATTGTACCCCCTCCCACACAATGTAAGCCCGCCACACCTCTGCACGGGACAAATTGAGTAAGACCAGCTGATTCCCTTCCATCACTTCAGGAACACTTGCACCCTTGGACTATCCTGGATCGGACTTTGCTGGCTTCACCTTGCATCATACGTTATTCCCTTATCATGTATCTATACACTGTAAATGGCTCAATTGTAATAATGTATTGTCATAAGGTCATAAAGTCATAAGTGATAGGAGAGGAATTAGGCCATTTGGTCCATCAAGTCTGCTCCGCCATTCAATCATGGCTGATCTATCTCTCCCTCCTAACCCCATTCTCCTGCCTTCTCCCCGTAACCTCTGACGCCTGGACTAATCAAAAATCTATCTACCTCTGCCTTAAAAAGATCCACAGCCTTCTGTGGCAAAGAATTCCACAGATTCACCACCCTCTGGCAATTGTCTTCCTGCTGACTGGTGAGCACACGACAAAAGCTTTTCACTGTACCTTTCTTACATGTGACAATAAACTAAACCACACTAAACTAAACATTATCGGGGCAGATGGGACTTTGTGGATATCATTATGATTCTGGGTTTTTAAACTGCAGGTTATTTGTGCAGGCAGCCAGCATCATCAGAGTCCCACACCACCTTAGCCACGCTGTCATCTGACTTCTTGCCATCGGGAAGAAGGTGCAGGAGTCTGAAACCTGTAACGTCCAGGTTCAGGAACAGTTTCTTTCCTACATCTATCAGACTATTGAACGCTGTGAACTCCAGCTAAACCCTGAACTACAAACTGCCTGGATTGCATTAGAGACTTTTTCCTTTGTTTTAGAAGATAGACACAAAAAGCTGGAGTAACACGCCGGGCGGGACAGGCAGCATCTCTGGAGAGAAGGAATGGGTGACGTTTCGGGTCGAGACCATGCTTTGTTTTGTTTTTTTTGCACTATATTGCACTCTTTTTATTTATTAAACTTTTTAGATTTTGTTAGAGATGCGGCGCGGAAACAGGCCCTTCGGCCCACCGAGTCCGCGCCGCCCAGCGATCCCCGCACATTAGCACTATCCTACACCCACTAGGGACAATTTATTTTTACATTTACCCAGTCAATTAATCTACATACCTGCACGTCTTTGGAATGTGGGAGGAAACCGAAGATCTTGGAGAAAACCCACACAGGTCACGGGGAGAACGTACAAACTCCGTACAGACAGCGCCCGTAGTCAGGATCGAACCTGAGTCTCCGGCGCTGCATTCGCTGTAAGGCAGCAACTCTACCGCTGCGCCACCGGGCAGCCCTTTTTAATGCTTGTTTATTACATTATGTATTGAGTACTGTGGTTACAAACCTGTTGTGCTGCTGCAAGGAAGATTACCATTGTTCCCTTTCAGTACATATGACAATTAAACATTCTTCTCTCTTGATTCGTTAATTCACCAGATTTAACACCACAGATATGAACACGCACTTCCCACTCATTAATCCAGACATCTGCTCCTGTAACTTACAGATGTAATGAGGTAAATTAAAACACACTTAAATAAACATCAATGCTATTGTCGACATATTCCTGATTGTAAAATAATTGGAAGGGGGCAGATTAGGAAGGTAAAGTATGGCTGATATTGAATGAGTTGAGTTTAGAGATAGAGAGTTTAGAGATTAGAGAGTTTAGAGATTAGAGAGTTTAGTTAATAGAGAGAACAGTATGGCAGTGAGGAAATGGTTACAATGAACAGACAGAACGACAGAAGCGGACTTTATAGATTCTTGCAGCATGGAAACAGGCCCTTCAGCCCAACTCGTCCCGACCATGATGTCCCATCTAAGCTAGTTCCATTTGCCTGCACCTTGCCATATCCCTATAAAATGTACGCACAAGGAACAGCGGTTTACAAAAAAAAAGAGGCAAAGTGCAGGATTAACCCAATGGGGCAGGCAGCGTCTCTAGAGACCATGTTTCAGGTCAGGATCCTTCTTCAGAATGTTTCGGGTCGGGACCCTTCTTCAATCTGAAGAACCTTTCCTATCCATGTACCTGTCCAAATGTCTTTTAAATCTTGTTATAGTTTCTGCCTCATCTACTTCCTCTGGCAGCTCGTTCCATATGCCCACCGCCACTGTGAGAAAGTTATCCCTTAGGTTCCTATTAAATCTTTCCCCTCTCACCTTAAACCTGTGACCTCTGCTTCTTGATCCCCTTACCCTGATTAAAATACTCTGTGCATTAAAGAGAAGTGCAGTGAAGTGCAGTCTAGAGTTTGAATCAAATGATAAGGGATTAACATCACCAGTAGTGGTCTGATACAGGGCATATAATAATGGAAAGGATTGGAAGAAATATATTGGGATGCATGCCAGATGAGTGAAAAACACAATCATTTCAGGAGTTGCAAAGGAGCGAATAAGATATTATTTTTACAGTGTATGTAGGGCTCCTTTCTTAATTTGAATGAACATCCTCAGGTAGAATAGAGAGATTTTACAGAGGGAGTTCATATCTGGAACAAGCTGCCAGAGGAAGTGATAGAAGCAAGTACAATTACGACTTTTCAAAGACATTTGGACAGATACATCGATAGCAAGAAGGATGCTGACCTGAAACGTCACCTATCCATGTTCTCCAGCGATGCTGCCTGACCCGCAGAGTTACTCCAGCACTTTGTTTTATGTATAGATAGGAAGGGTTTAGAGGGCTATGGCCCAATATGCCAACTTGGTCAGCATGGGCAAGGTGGACTGCAGGGTCTTTTCCATGCTGTACACCTCTATGGTTCTATGACTGCTTGGTATACAATCAAATGATCAAGACAAGAATATGCAGAGAACATCCAACCATTGTCATCATACAATAACATTATTCAAGATAAAGATTGGACTGGGCAGAAGGAGTAGTGGATCACAGTGATAAATTATTGATAAGAATATGTTATTAAGGACTGGAGAAAAGAACTTTGGAGAATAATCCGAAAAGATTTACTGATAAATAACAAAAAAAGAACATCAATTGGAAACACTTATAGCAGTAATCCATAAACTCCAGGGGAAATATATTTAATTGAAAAAAACCCAGCAATAATCAGTAATGGTACATTGTGGCTGACAATAGAAATCAGAGAAAAAAAGCATGAACAAAACAGATAGATATATTCTAGGCACACAGACATCAAAGGTCATCTTGAGAAAATGGAATACACGAAGTCGAGAAGGGAAGTCAAAAAATTAATTTGGAGGCTGCAAAAGTTCTCAAAGGTTTTCAAAGGAAATAGTAATATGCATATGGATATGTAGGGAATGGGGATATGGATCACGTGCAGGCAGAGAAGATTAGTTTAACATAGAAACAAAGAAACATAGAAAATAGGTGCAGGAGGTGGCCATTCAGCCCTTCGAGCCAGCACCGCCATTCATTGTGATCATGGCTGATCGTCCACAATCAATAACTGCCTTCTCCCCATATCCCTTGATTCCACTAGCCCCTAGAGCTCTATCTAACTCTCTCTTAAATCCATCCAGTGATTTGGCCTCCACTGCCCTCTGTGGCAGAGAATTCCACAAATTCACAACTCTCTGGGTGAATAAGTTCCTTCTCACCTCAGTTTTTAAATGGCCTCCCCTTTATTCTAAGACTGTGGCCCTTGGTTCTGGACTCCCCCAACATTGGGAACATTTTTCCTGCATCTAGCTTGTCCAGTCCTTTTATAATTTTAACTTGGAATCATGTTGGGCGTGGATATCATGGGGGGAAGGGCCTGTTCCAGTGCTGCACTCTTTGTTCTATAATGCTTTCACGCATGGATAGTAGTATATGGAAACCAAGGATATAGAAACGTTCAACGGGATTTAGATGGAATAAAACAAATTGTCAGGATAATAGACATAATCAAGGATGAGCCTCTCTCATCAGGCAAGAGGTATAGAAGTATGAAAATGCACACCTCCAGATTCAGGGACAGTTTCTTCCCAGCTGTCTTCAGGCAACTGAAATATCCTATCAACAACTAGAGAGCAGCCCTGAGCTACTATTTACCTCACTGGTGTGATCCTCAGACCATCTTTAATCAGGCTTTATTGGACTTTATTTTGCACTAAACATGTATCTTGTACAATGTGGTTGACTGAAACAGCACAGAAACAGGCCCTTCAGCCCATCGAGTCCACACCAACAGCAATCACTCTATGCACTAGCACTATCCTACACACTATTTACAAATTTTACTGAAGCCTGTAGGTCTTTGGAGCATGGGAGGAAACCGGAGCACCCAGAGAAAACCCACGCGGTCACAAAGAGAATGTACAAACTTTGTACAGACAACACCCGTAGTCAGGATCGAACCTGGGTCTCTGGTGCTGTAAAACAGCAACTCTACCGCTGCACCACCTTGTCACCCTAGTCTTTCTACTGACTGGTTAGCATGCAATAAAAGCTTTTCACTGTGCCTTGGTACAAGTGACAATAAACTAATCAGATGTGCAGCACTTTGGTCAACGTGGGTTGTTTTTAAATGTGCTATACAAATAAAATTGACTTGACTTGACTTGAATAACATGTTAATACCATTAAATAATGAACTTGGTTTTAATTCTAAAAAAAAATCAAAATTTGTGAAGAGAATCAGCGGCATCTATCCAGTCAAAGGCCTGCAATTCCATGCATGTGCAGCCAAACCTATGTCTGAATCTGCTCGGCTTGGTTGAGGAAGATCATAGGACCTGGAAGGATGTTAGTTATGACAAACTGGCTTTAGGTGAGAAAACTCCAGCAAATCTATCACCTCTCTCTCACTGCCCATAACCTTGAAAGTTGCTTCCTTCCAGTTATTTATCCAATTTGCCCAGTAAAGTAAAATGTTCTCCTCACATCACTGGTGGTTCCTTTGCCACTCATCTTCCTTACACGCTCCTTGGTTTTGACTTCACTTCCAATGTTTCAAAGGAATTGCAACCTTACTGATGTCTTACCTGACTAGAAGGTACTTAGAACATAGAACAGCACAGGATCAGGCCCTTCTGCCCACAATGCCCATGCCAAACATGATACCAAGGCCAAATCTTATCTACCCATATCCCCACAGTTCAATGTGCCTATCCAAATGTCTCTTAAATGCCAATATCGTATCTGCCTCCACCACCAAACCTGGCAGTGTGTTCATCTCCCTCTGTGTACAAAAACTTGCCCCTTAAAACTTTGCTCCTCTCACCTTAAGGCTTTGGCCTCTGGTATTTGATAATCCACCCTGGGGGATAGTGCACAATGCAACCTGATACTTTGTCTGTCATGGTTCAGTAACTGAGGTAAAGTGCGGTTAGTGTTGTGTTGTGTACAAGTGCCTGATGGGAATGTGGGAAGTGGACGTCACACTGGAGTTGTGTCAAAGATCGGAATATGGGCGGCACGTTGGCGCAGCGGTATAGTTGCTGCCTTGCAGCGAATGCAGCGCCGGAGACCCGGGTTCGATCCCGACTACGGGTGCTGTCTGTACGGAGTTTGTACGTTCTCCTCGTGACCTGCATGGGTTTTCTCCAAGATCTTCGGTTTCCTCTCACACTCCAAAGACATACAGGTTTGTAGGTTAATTGGCTTGGTAAATGTAAACCTTGCCCCTAGTGTGTGTAGGATGGTGTTAATATGGTCGGTGCGGACCAAGTGGGCCGAAGGGCCTTTTTCCGTGCTATATCTCTAAACTAAACTAAACTAAATTGGGTGCCAAAGAACAGGGCTAAGAAAGAGAAATCAGTGTATGGGTGAATATGGTTACTCAGACTGACAGGAGATAGGAGATGGAATTTCACAAAGGTTAGCCTGAAGCCACGATCTTTCAAGATTCACCTGAAGATTTTCGTTCAGAGATCATAAGCATAATTTCAAAAATGTGTGGGCATTGAGATATCGGTGTGGGGAGTATGGATATATGGGAAAGGAATTTTTTACACAAAGGGTGGTGGGTGTATGGACCATGCTGCTGGAGGAGGTAGTTGAGGCAGGTACTATTGGAATGTTTACGAAACATTTTGACAGGTACATGGCTAGGATAGGTTTAGAGGGATATGAGCCAAACGCAGGCAGGTGAGACTAGTGTAGATGGGGCATGTTGGTCAGTGTGGACAAGTTGGGCCGAAGGGCCTGTTTTCATGCTGTAGGACTCTATGACTATGACTCTCTATGACTACAGCAAACTGCAGGAAGACATCAGTAAGGCTGCGATTGCAGTCAAGCAAGTTTCTAATAGAACAACAGAGGAATTAAGGAGTACAGATGCACAACACTAAAAGCAGATATAGGCAAATAAGACTATTGAACTGGGTGGGCAGTGATTAGTTTAGTTTAGCTCAGAGATACAGTATGGAAACAGGTCCTTCAGCCCACCCAGTCCACGTCGAACATTGATCACCTGTTCACACTAGTTCTATGCTTATCCCACTTTGTCAGCACAACACAACACAACACAATATGGACAATTTACAAAAGACCAATTTACCTACAGACCCACACACCTTTGGGATGTGGGAGGAAACTTGACCTCCCGGTAGAAACCTATGTGGCCATAGGGAGAATGTGCAAACAGGCAGCACCTGAGGTCGGGATCAAACCCGGGTCTCTGGCACTGGCAAGCTCTACCAGCTGGGCTGTCAAGCTGTCCTAATACAGACACCATTACCGTCTGTGTTAGATAGATTGCTTTGTATTTAACAGGGAAATGTTTGTGGAACCGTTGGAGCAAGACAATGTCTATCCACACAATGGATTCAGTGTCTGCCAGTTGATGTAGAGAAACATGGAGGTTTAGTTTGCAGGCAAGCAGTCAGCAGCTCTCTGGAGTCCAATGTTTAGTTTAGTTTACTTTAGTTTATTGTCACGTGTGCTATGGTACAGTGAAAAGCTTTTTTTGTTGCGTGCTATCCAGTCAGCGAAAACACTATACATGATTACAACCAAGCCATCTACAGTGTACAGATATAGGATTAAGGGAATAACATTTAGTGCGAGATAAAGTCCAATTAAGCCAAATTAAAGATACTCTGGAGGAAGGATATTCTTGCTATTGAGGGCGTGCAGCGTAGGTTCACTAGGTTAATTCCCGGAATGGCGGGACTGTCATATGTTGAAAGGCTGGAGCGATTGGGCTTGTATACACTGGAATTTAGAAGGATGAGGGGGGATCTTATTGAAACATATAAGATAATTAGGGGATTGGACACATTAGAGGCAGGAAACATGTTCCCAATGTTGGGGGAGTCCAGAACAAGGGGCCACAGTTTAAGAATAAGTGGTAGGCCATTTAGAACGGAGATGAGGAAGAACTTTTTCAGTCAGAGAGTGGTGAAGGTGTGGAATTCTCTGCCTCAGAAGGCAGTGGAGGCCAGTTCGTTGGATGCTTTCAAGAGAGAGCTGGATAGAGCTCTTAAGGATAGCGGAGTGAGGGGGTATGGGGAGAAGGCAGGAACGGGGTACTGATTGAGAGTGATCAGCCATGATCGCATTGAATGACGGTGCTGGCTCGAAGGGCTGAATGGCCTACTCCTGCACCTATTGCCTATTGTCTATTGTCTATTGTCTATCAGGTCCACTCTCCAGTTGGTGAGAGGGCAGTTCAGTTGCCAGATAACAGCTGGGAAGAAATTGTCCCTGAATCTGGAGGTGTGCGTTTTCAAGCTTCTGTACCTCTCCCCTCCCGGATGGGAGAGGGGAGAAGGGGGAGTGATGGGGGTGAGACTCGTCTTCGATTATGCTGGTGGCCTTGCTGAGACAGCGTGAAGTGTGGCTGGAGTCAATGGAAGGGAGGTTGGTTTGGAGCACTCCCATACAATTAGGTTGGCGGACCCACCCCAAAGACCTCTGTACCCAGATTGGTGGCGACACGAGGAATGGTTCCCCCCATCATCTCTTGGAGATAAAGAGCTGGGAGGAGGGAAGCAGTGGTTCAATTATAATTTTTGAATGCTTGATTGCTTTTTATTTAAAAAGATTTAAACTTTGTAAAGTTTGACATTTTAAGTGATGTTTATAATTGTTAATATTTGTGCACGATTTCTGAATGCCTGAAACATATTTATGAAGGAGGTAGATGGGTTTCCATACAGGTTAAACAGTCAGAGCCTTTTTCCCCCAGGGTGGAAATGCCAGAGACTAGAGGGCACAGCTTGAAGGTGAGAGGGGCAAAGTTTAAAGGAGATGAGTGGGGAGCAGGAGTTTTTACACAGAGGGCGGTGGGTGTCTGAAATTGTTTTATGTACCAGGAACAGAACAATAGAGTTGAAGGGTCTCACAAGTGAATTGTTTCTCTCAATACAATACAATACAATACAATACAATACAATACAATACAATACAATACAATACAATACAATACAATACAATACAATACAATACAATACAATACAATACAATACAATACAATGCAATGCAATGCAATACAATACAATACAATACAATATATCTTTATTGTCATTGTACAGTGGTACAATGAGATTGGGAATGCGCCTCCCATCCGATGCAATCAATTAATTAGCTAATCAGTATAAATCTGCACAGATTCTGCTTGACCAGCATTTTCTGTTTTAATTTCAAATCTCTAACATCTTGTGTCTAACAACTAGGCTTGTATACACTGGAATTTCAAAGGATGAGAGAGGATCTTATTGAAACTATATAAGATTATTAAGGGGTTAGAGGCAGGAAACATGTTCCCAATGTTGGGGGAGCCCAGAACCAGGGGCCACAGTTTAACAATAAGTGGTAGGCCATTTAGAACGGAGATGAGGAAAAACTTTTTCAGTCAGAGAGCTGTAAATCTGTGGAATTCTCTGGCTCAGAATGCAGTGGAGGCCAATTCTCTGGATGCTTTCAAGAGAGAGCTAGATAGAGCTCTTAAAGATAGCGGAGTCAGGGGGTATGGGGAGAGGGCAGGAACAGGGTACTGATTGTGGATGATCAGCCATGATCACATTGAATGGCAGTGCTGGCTCGAAGGGCCGAATAGCCTACTCCTGCACCTATTGTCCATTGTCTTTTGTCTATTGTCTATTGTCTATCTGCTGTTTGGTTTTGAGTCCCGTGAGCATTCCTTGCAAGGAGAGCGTTCCCCGCTCGGGTCACTGGTCAATCCTCTGACAGACGCTGACGTTTTACCGTTCAGACAATATCTGCAAGATGTTTCTCCTCCTAAATCACAGCCACACTTACTGGAAAATAAATGTTTTGAGGTGGAAGACTCGGAGATAAAGGAATGCCTGTAAGAAGTGATAAATGCAACAGGAAATGAGAGTAGGCTGATGAGTCACACGTGACGTATCATTCCTCAGCTTCTTGGTGAATGTTCCACGACAACCATCATGTCAAGAGTTGACGAACAAGGGCGTTTAATTATCATATGTACCGACAAGGGAACAATGAAATCCTCACTTGCTGCAGCTTCATCAGTAATACAATAAATTAATAATCAGTAATACTACGTAACCTGAGCATCACAGTCACGAAAGCTTCAGGAATCATTATGCCAAGAACACTTTAGACTGCAGAAGACACAGGTTGCTGGAGTAACTCAGCAGGCCAGGCAGCATCTCAGGAAAATATGGATAAACAACGTTTCAGTTTAGGACTCTTCTTCAGACTGATTTAATAGACCAGCTCAAAAACTGAGCACCGCGTTAATAGATTGAGAATCCGAGAGGTTCTGTTTCTGATCCTCTGTACATTTCTTGCCGGTGGAACTATCCATCAGTTCGAGGATACAGCCTACTCTTCCAGGCACGACTGTGTTCTCATTAGGCTATTTCTTGGCTTGGGATAACTGTCTTCATGCCCACAGAACAACAATTGACTAGAACAGGCTGTTTCGGATTCCATGAGTGAGTCTGGCAGAATTTATTAAATAATAAATAGCTGGAAATCAATATCGCGCTGAAGGAAAGCCTTGGAAGAGGAACTGAGTGAGAAAGAACCATTAATTTACTGCGGATTGTGGAGACTCGGGCTGGTTACAATCAGAATAAAATGGAAACATTTCCTTTGAGGATCCTTGTGCTTCCCTGTGCACGATGAATTTCTGCTGAGCTCCATAGAGGTGTTGTTAAAAGATTCACTAGCTGAGCAACTGGGCCTCAATCATGCCATTAAAATTGCATGCGGTCTATACTCTTTGTGTTAGATGTCTGTCAGACACACACACAAGTTAGAAGCTCATTTTCAACTGGTCAGACTTTCCTCGGAAGGATCAGCTGTGGCAAAGTAAAGCCAGTGAGCCTAAAACCTGCAGGACAAATGTCCTCCATGTTGGGGGAGTCCAGAATCAGGGGGTCACAGTTTAAGAATAAGGGGGAGGCCATTTAGGACTAAGATGAGGAAAAACGTTTTCACCCAGAGAGTTGTGAATCTGTGGAATTCTCTGCCACAGAAGGCAGTGGAGGCCAATTCACTGGATGTTTTGAAGAGAGAGTTAGATAGAGCTCTTCGGGCTAACGGAATCAAGGGATATGGGGACAAAGCAGGAATGGGTTACTGATTTAGGACGATCATGGGGTGCTGCTGGTTTATGTTGGCCAGCATGGGTAAGTTGGGTCGAAGGGCCTGCTTCCATTCGGTATGACTCTATATCAATAATGGAATGTATAATTTACTAAAGATTTGCACAACCCCCATATATTTTGCTGTTAACCTGCCTTTATAAAATGCTGTTATCTTTAACAATTATTCGACTGATGGTAACAAACAATAGACAATAGACAATAGACAATAGGTGCAGGAGTAGGCCATTCAGCCCTTTGAGCCAGCACCGCCATTCAATGTGATCATGGCTGATCATTCTCAATCAGTACCCCGTTCCTGCCTTCTCCCCATACCCCCTGACTCCACTATCCTTAAGAGCTCTATCTAGCTCTCTCTTGAATGCATTCAGAGAACTGGCCTCCACTGCCTTCTGAGGCAAAGAATTCTACAGATTCACAACTCTCTGACTGAAAAGGTTTTTCCTCATCTCCGTTCTAAATGGCCTACCCCTTATTCTTAAACTGTGGCCCCTTGTTCTGGACTCCCCCAACATTGGGAACAGATTAAAGAATTAAAAAGGACACAGTGCTGGAGTAATGCAGGGTCAGGGATATCTCTGGAGAACATGGATAGATGATGCTTCAGACTGAAGAAAGGTCCCCACCCGAAACATCACCTATCCATGTCATTCAGCGATGATGCCTGACCTGCTAAGTTACTCCAGCACATTGTGTCCTTTTTTGCAAACCGGAATCTGCTGTTCCTTGTTTCTCAGTCAAACACTGCACTGCCAGGTGGGCTAAAGCTAAACTGTAACGTTGCAATGCTATATTTTGCACTCTGATATTCTTCTCATGCACTGTCTGTTCTACTTGTGTATGGGTTGATTGCACTCATGTTTTGTACGATTTGATTTAACTGGATAGCACGCAAACAAACGCTTTTCACCATATCTCTGTATCAAATGACAATAACAACCCAAAGCCAAGTTTAGTTTAGTTTAGTTTAGTTTGGAGATATAGTGTGGAAACATGCCCTTCGATCCACTGAGTCCATGCCGACCAGTGATCCTGCACGCTAACACTATCCTACACACACTAGGTACAATTTATAATTTCCCCCAAGACAATTAGCTTACAAACCTGTACGTCTTTAGAGTGTGTTTTTTTAATAACCGGAGCACCCGGAGAAAACCTGCGCAGGTCACGGGGAGAACGTACAAAAACTGTACAGCCACCAACCGTAGTCAGGATTGAACCCGGGTCTCTGGCGCTGTAAGGCAGCAACTCTACCGCTGCGCCACTCTGCCACCCTGTTCTAAAAGACAACCAGAACTGAAAGGGTTAATCTGCTCTGTTTCACTTCCGTGAAGTTTACTGGCAGGGAGAAGCCCTCCTTTGGGTGTGTTTTTTATAATTACATTGGAGAGCACGGTGAAATTTTCATACAGCACAGACTCAGACTGCATTGACATCACTAGTTTCATCTGCGAACGATTACCAGCCATGACCGTTTTTTGTTTGCTGCTGTCAAATGAATTCACAATCCAATTCCCCAAATATTAATTCCATCAACCTTGGTATTTGCTTGAAGCTTCCTGCGAACATCTACTCAAGAGCTTTGCATCAGCCAATATTTAAAATACCACTAACCTCCAACTCAATCGTATCTTAAAGCCCCTCCAGCAGTTCCATTTTCTGATCATTCCCATTAATCACTTTCCCATTCCCCTGGGTAATTCACATTGGTTTTTCTCTGGCAATGGAATGGGCTCAACTTGTAGCTAGGTTTAGTTTAGAGATACAGCGCGCAAATAGGCCCCTTTGGCCCACCGAGTCCGTGCCGACCAGCGATCCCCACACATTAACACAAGCCTACACACACTAGGGACAATTTTTACATTTACCAAGCCAATTAACCGACTAACCTGTACATCTTTGGAGTGTGGGAGGAAACCGAAGATAGCGGAGAAAACGTGCGCGGTCACGGGGAGAACGTACAAACTCTGTACAGACAGCGCCCGTAGCCGGGATCGAACCTGGGTCTCTGGCGCTGTAAGCGCCATAAGAGAGTACCCCTACTGCTGCGCAACCTGGATAGCAGGCAAAGGCTTTTCACCATATCTCTGTATCAAATGACAATAACAACCCAATGCTAAGTTTAATTTAGTTTAGTCTCCGATCCACTGAGTCCATGCCGACCAGCGATCCTGTATGCTAACACTATCTTACACACACTGGGTACAATTTACAATTTTTCCCAAGCCAATTAGCTTACAAACCTGTACGTCTTTAGAGTGTGTTTTTATTTTATAACCGGAGCACCCGGAGAAAACCTGCGCAGGTCATGGGGAGAACGTACAAGAACTGTACAACCAACAACCGTAGTTGTGATTGAACCCAGGTCTCTGGCGCTGTACGGCAGCAACTCTACCGAGCAAATTGGAAAAAATGAAAAGAAAAGCTACTTGGAAATACATAACTGATTAATGGATCGCCTTTAAAACCAATTTATTTTTTCTACCTGGTATTAAACTAATTTTTAACTCATTTATGCTATCAAATCTTGGATACGTTTATCGAATACTCAAACTCAAAGTCATGAATAAACTCCCGACACACAGCCTCAACCCTTACCCCTTCCTGTAATAAGAGCAAATAAGTTTAAAATATCGATCAACAACTTTAGGAATAAAATTGGATTAGTTTATTCTTGTCACGTGTGTCGAGGTACAGTGATAGGTTTTTGTTGCGTGCTATTCATGGCATATTTGGATTCAAGGGATGTGGTCTTGGAAGGGAGGATGCTTCTCAAACTGTGGACCATCTTGGACAATACAGCTCACCCCCTCCATGACACTGGTCATCCTGGGGGGTATCTTCAACAACAGACTGGTTCAACCAAGATGGAGCCACAGGAGATCCTTCTTCCCTGTGGCTATCAAACTTTACAACTCCTCCTCCTTTGATCATGGGGTGGACTGACTCCCCTCTCCCCCCCACCCCCCACCCCCAACTCCCACTCTCCACCTTTGCACATCCCCAATCCTTTCCACTTATCATTTTAATTTCATGTTTTTAATTTCATGTTTCATGTATTTTGTGTTTTATGACTATTGGCAGATCAATTTCCAACCTGGGATAAATAAAGTTCTATCGTATCGTATTGTATCGTATCGTATTCAGTCAGCAAAAAGATTGCACATGATTCTAAACAAACCGCCTACACTGTGCAGATCAGGAAAAAGGAAATAATGATTAGTGCAAGTAAAGATGGTTTAAAGATAGTCTGAGGGTCTCCAATGAGGTAGATGGCAGGTCAGGAACGCACTCTAGTTAGTGATAGGATGGCTGATAACAGTTGACTGATAACAGCTGGAAAGAAACTGTCCCTGAATCTGGAGACGTGCGTTTTCACACATCTGTATCTCTTTCCAGATGGGAGAGGGGAGAAGAGGGAGTGACCGGGGTGAGACTCGTCTTTGACTATGTTGGTGGCCTTGCCGAGGGAGTGTGAAGTGTAGATGAATCAATGGAAGGGAAGTTAGTTTCCGTGATGGTCTGGGCTAACTCTCTACAATTTCTTGCGGTTTTGCATGGAGCTATCTCCGACCCACTCTGTGATGCATCCTGTTAAGATGCTTCCTATGGCGCATCTGTAGAAGTTGGTGAGAGTTGTCGGGGACATGCCGAACTTCCTGCACCTTCTAAGCAAGTAGAGGTGTTGATGTGCTTTCATGGCAATTGCATTACGCTACGGCAGGTGCTTGTTTCTACATATCTTGTAGTAATGAGAGTCTGTTGTGGAATTCATGTGAATTTTTCCTGGACCTGCCTGATGGTATTAACTTTATTTCCTTCTGGAGGGTGGATAGTTGGTTTTGTGAGTGGAAGCCAGTGACCAGTGGTGTGCCGCAGGGATCAGTTCTGGGAACCTTACTGTTTGTTGTATACATTAATGATTTGGATATGAATGAAGGGGGTATTATTGGGAAGTTTGGAGATGACATGAAAATCAATAGCATTGTTGATGTTGAGGAGAAAGTTATAGCTGATGAGATCGATTAGTTAGAAAGATGGGCAGAGAAAGGCAGGCTTAACTTAATGATTTTCTGAATTGAAATGAAGTATCTTTTGTAGGAAGATTTAATCTGTACACTGTTGACATATTTGTGGGTATTATTTTTTAAAGGGAATTGTTTTGCTGGTGTGTGTCTAAGTTTCCTTAAGGTAAGATAGGCACAAAATGCTGGACACAAAAAGCTGGAGTAACTCAGCGGGTCAGACAGCATCTCTGGAGAAAAGGAATAGATGACATTTCGAGTCAGAACCCTTCTTCAGACACGCAACTTCACCTATTCTTATTCTCCAGAGCAGCAGCCTGACCTGCTTAGTTACTCCACCATTTTGTATCTATCTTCGGTATAAACCAGCATCTGCAGTTCTTTCCTACATAAAGTGCTAGAGTAACTTAGGCAGCATCGCTGGAGAAAATGGATAGGTGGCGTTTCAGGTCGAGCCCGTTCTTCAGACCCTTTTCCTGAAGACAGCTTGCCTCCATTCTGAAGATCATGGAAAGCCAAGGGAACATATCACCAGCATTCAACGCTTGTAGGTGGCACAGCAGTGCAGCGGGTAGAGCCGTTGCCCCACAGCACCAGAGACCAGGGTTCGATGCTGACCTGGGCTGCAGTCTGTGTGGAGTTTGCACGCTCTCCATGTGATCACGTGGGTTTCCTCCAGGTGCTCCGGTTTCCTCCCACATCCCAAAGACGGGTGGGGTTTGGAGGTTAATTGGCTCTACTGAGCAGGGAGTGGATGAGAAAATTGGATAATGTAGAACTAGCATGAGTGGCTGATCAATGGTCGGCGTGGGCTCGGTGGGCCCAAGGGTCTGTTTCTATGCTTCTATGTATCGTTCAATGATTATTTTAATGAATGCTGAACAACTCTCAATTACCATTTCAAAGTCGACCACTCAGCAGTACTGAATGATCTCCATCGTGCTTCCAGCAACATAACAGGCTGCTGCAGTTGGCAAAGAAAATGGTATGTACATCCTTAAATGAGGGAATAGGTTCTCGCTGTGAATGTATGGGTTTCCTCTGGGTGCTCCGGTTTCCTCCCACATCCTAAAGACTTGCAGGTTTGGAGGATAATTGGACTGTAAATTTCCCCATCCTGTGTAAATTGTCCCTAGTTTTGGGGAGTGGGGATGAGAAAATGGGATCACATAGAAGTGGTGTGAATGGGTGATTGGTGGTTGGTGTGGACTCAATAGACAATAGGCAATAGGTGCAGGAGTAGGCCATTCGGCCCTTCGAGCCAGCACCGCCATTCACCGTGATCATGCTGATCATGCACAATCAATACCAAGCACAATCAATACCCCGTTCCTGCCTTCTCCCCATATCCTCTGACTAAATAGACAATAGTGGGCTAAATAGACTCAGTGGGCTGAAGGGCCTGTTTCCACACTGTATGCTCCATTCTGTAACTAAAATGCATGGGCGTTTCCCGTACTTTTTCCCCTTTCAATTGTGAAGAAATACAGGCACATGGAATTGCAGGTGCTGGTTTACAAAAAAAGACACAAAGTGCTGGAGTAATGCAGCGGGCCAGGCAGCATCTTTGGCGAACATGGATAGACGATGTTTCGGGTCACGACCCTTCTTCAGTCTGATTGTAAGAGGGGGGAGAACGTTGAAAGAGAGGTGGGGGCAGGACAAAGCCTGGCAAGTGATAGGTGGATGCAGGGGAGGGGGCTTTGATGGGCCGATGGGTGGACAAAGACCAGAGAGGGGAAGAAGACCAAAGGCTGTGAGATAAGGGGTGGAGAGGCGCAAAATGTGAAGCGAGAGGAAGGAGACAAGGAACTGCAGATGCTGCTTTACAAAAAAAAAAGACACAAAGTGCTGGAGTAACTCTGCGGGTCAGGCAGCATTCCTGGAGGACATGGAGAGGCGATGTTTTGGATTAGGACTGTTCCTCTAGTCAAAGGATGGGATTACGGGTGGAAGGAGATAGGGGAGGGGGTGGGAAGGTGGGGAGGGGAGGGGAAAGGGGGGACAGGGTAGTAGGATCAATGGGTGCACATCTGGTGGGGGGGGGGGGGGGGCTGGTGAAGAGAGGGTTTTTGGAGGGAAAGTGGTGTTGTTGGTTAGTTATCTAAAACTAACAAATCCAATGTTCGTAGTAATATAGGAACAAGGAACCACAGATCCTGGTTTTAAAAAAAAAGACATAAAGTGCTGGAGGATCTCGACGGGTCAGACAGCATCTGAAGAGAACTTCTTCACAGTAGGCATGCCTTGGAGGGTCCTGACCCGAAACATCGCCTATCCATGTTCTTGAGAGATGCGACGACCTGCTTCGTTACTCCAGCACTTTGTGTCTTTACTTGGTCGGAAGAAGGGTTCCAACCCGAAGCATTGTCCATCCATGTTCTCCAGCGATGCTGCCTGTCCCGCTGAGTTGCTCCAGCACTCTGTGTCTTTTCTTGGTCTGAAGAAGGGTCCCGACCCCAAAACATCATCCATCCTTGATCTCCAGAGATGCTGCCTGGTCCTCTAGAGTTACTCCGGCACTTTGTGGAAATGTGCGGGATGCACACGATGGGGCTGATGCCGGAGGAGTTCGATCTCACTGCTGGGATGGTTGTCAAAAAGGAGCTAAAGTCAGATAAAAGCAGAGCGAGCAACATAACTCCGGGCAGAGCCATCACCAGCTCATTAATCTCACCTGTCAATGCGGGAACAAAGCATCTCCCAACGCTGGGGAGTGATACATCCCCAAACTGACAGTGCGGCTCCTCAAAGCCACTCGATTATTTCTTCAAAGGGAAGGTGATAATAAAATAAAATGCAGGACAGCCTCTGTGTGGCTGTTTTAGCTTTGGAGGTAGAGAGCTGTTCCCTTTCACTGGCTGCGAGCCTGCCTTTAATGAAGTGCAATAATCAAAATGGATTAGCATCAGGGAAATGAGTCTTGGAAACATCGAAAGGTGTCAAAGAAATTAAAATTTCTCATCGTTGTTTACTGAGACGATTGGAAGCGAGAAAAGATGATTAAAATGAATATTTTGGCCTCTTAACCTGAAAAGTGACTGGCAGAATTTCAAATGAGGCAGGTTGAAGGATTACTTCTTAAAACATCACACAGATGTTTATTTTCTCCATCTGCGTGCCCACAGATTCTGCGAGTGAACAGAAGCAGAGGGATAACCATCAATCAGAGAGGGATTGCGGTTCTTTGATTTGTAAACAGAACTAAACTGGAAACACCTGCTCGAGACGCTGGGTGGAAGAACATCGGTCCTCCGGAGCCTGCTCGCCTCTCAAGGCATTCTACTTAAAATGTGGGCATCGCGCTGTGGGATCTGGGGCTGACACGATGGACATTGCAGTGCACAAAAGGTCACTCTCTCAGGCAGCTGGCACCTCTATCGCAGTGATTCAGATCAAATCCAAAACACAAAAAACCGATGTGCAGTGACATTTGTAAACCATCTGCCGTCCCATGCTTTCCGCTAGTCTTGCTTTAGTTTAGAGACCCAGCGTAGAAACAGGCCCTTCGGCCCACCGAGTCTGCACCGACCAACAATTATCCATACACCAATTCTAACCCGCGTACGAAGGGCTGTTTATTCAAGCCAATTAACCTACAAACCCGCGCGTCTTTGGAATGTGGGAGGAAACCGGAGCACCCGGAGGAAACCCACGCGGTCACAGGGAGAACGTGCACACTTCGTACCGACAGCACCCGAAGTCAGGGTCGAAGGCAGCAACTCTACCGCTGAGCCACAACGTTTTGTGTGTTGGCATTTGTACCTGAAACTGAGCCCATGTTTCTTTTAAAAATCTATTTTCAGAATAGGTAATATTTGTGCCAGGCAGCACAAGGTAACCAACATGAGCGAGAGTATCGAAATCAAATCAATCGTGATGGTGGGGTGGCTACAAGCCAGGAGAAAGTAACAGTTTAGCGGTAACCAAGTCAGGCTTGTCTCGAGTTGCCTGCACTGACTAAATGTGTTGAGATCTAATTAGTGCCCGATGACAATAATCATAATTTAATGCTTCAGCAAGACGAACTTAGCCTCTTGACTATATTAGACACCAAGCAGATGTTATCTGGTTGTGTTGTGCAAAGCATTGTGGTGTGATAATATAAAATACATGAAAGGTTCCAGGTCAGGTGGTGGGTCGGATGGTAGCAACAAGGAACTGCAGATGCTGGTTTACACAAAAAGACTCAAAGTGGTGGAGTAACTCAGCGGGTCAAAGGTTTCAAAGGTTTCAAAAAGGTATTTTACAGTGATATGCAAATTCCCATACAGCCATACCAAAAAAAGCAACGAGACACACAACTACATAAACGTTAACATAAACATCCACCACAGCGGATTTCCCACATTCCTCACTGTGATGGAAGGCAATAAAATCGAATCTTCTTCTCTCATTTTTCTCCCGTGGTCGGGGCAGTTGAACCATCAGTCGAAGCTCCCGCGTTCGGGCGATCGAAACTCTCGCGTCGGGGCGGTCGAAGCTCCTGCTTCGGGGCGATCGAAGCTCCTGCGGTTTGGAGTTCCCGATGTTGGTCTCTAACCAGAGACCGCGGGCTCCACGATGTTACAGTCCACAGGCACAAACGGTGGAGCTCTCGAAGTCAGTCTCCAGCAAAGGCCGCCAACTCCTCGACGTTAGGCCGCAGTGCGGACAAGATACGATACGGAAAAAAATCGCATCTCCGTCGAGGTAAGAGATTAGAAAAAGTTTCCCCCAACCCCCTCCCCCACTCCTCACATAAACATGCTAAAGAATACTAAAAACATACATTTAAAAACAATGAAGAAGAAAGGGACAGACAGACTGTTGACGGGGCAGACATTGCATCAGGCAGGCAACATCTCCAGAGAACATGGATAGGTGACGTTTCGGGTTGGGACAAAATGAGTCTGAGGAAGGATCCCGACTTCAAACGTCACCTATACATGTTCTCCAAGGTTGCTGTCTGACCCGCTGAGTTACTCCAGTACTATGAGTCTTTCCAGGCAGATATTATCTGGTTGTACTGTTCGAAACATCCTGACGTTATAATATAAAGCACCTCCAGACTCAGGAACAGCTTCATCCCCAGGGCCATAGCTGCTATGAACAGGTCCTGCTGAGCCGGATGATCACATCGCACAGTGAACCGGCACAGACCAACTTGAACTTTAAACTGTTTCTAATTTGTTTCACTGGGTTGTATAAATTTATACTGATTAGCTAATTAATTTATTGCATCGGATGGGAGGCGCATTCCCAATCTCGTTGTACCCCTGTACAATGACAATAAAGATATATTGTATTGTATTGTTTGAGGGAGGGGCACATGGCGCAGCGGTAGAGTTGCTGCCTTACAGCACCAGTGACCTGGGTTCTATCCTGACTACGGGTGCTGTCTGTACAGAGTTTGTACATTTCCCCAGAGCCACAGGAGGGCCAAGTCTATGGATATTTGTAAGGCAAAGATAGATAGATTCTTGATCAGTGAGGTGTGTCAGGAGTTATGGGGAGAAGGTATGTGAATGGGGTTAAGAGGGAAAGATAGAGCTGCCATGATTGAACAGCAGAACGGACTTGATGGGCCAAATGGCCTAAATCTGCTCCTTTTGCTTCTGAACACATGACCACGTGGGTTTTCTCCGGTTTCCTCCCGCACTCCAAACAAGCACAGGTTTGTAGGAGTTTTGGCTTCTGTAAATTGGACATTTTCCCGAGTGTGTAGGATAGTACTATTGTACAGGCGTTCACTGTTCGGTGAGGACTCGGTGGGCCGAAGGGCCTTTTTCCACGCTGTATCTCTAAAGAAGTCAGAGCACACGGAGGAAACCCATACGATCATGGGGAGAATGTACAAACTCCACACAAACATTGCCCAGTTCAGGATTGAACCTGGGTCTCTGGTACTGTGAGGCAGCAGCTCTACCAGCTGTGCCACTGTGCCGGAAGATGCCCATAAAGGTCATAAGTGATAGGAGCTGAATTAGGCCATTCAGCCCATCAGGTCTATTCTGCCATTCAATCATGGCTGATCGAGGAGCCAGCGCTGCCGTCGCAGCTGCGGCTTGCCTGCAGTCTGTCTGTCTTTTGTGTTTTTGTTGTTTTTGTATGAATTGTAGTTTTAATATGGTGTAGTGTTTGTATGTTATGTGTTGGGGGGGGGGGGGGGAGGGGGTGGGAGGGAACGGGAACTGTAAAAAATTATCTCTCCCGAACGGAGACACGACCTTTGTTTCTGTGTCGTGTCTCCGTTCCCGTTGCGGCCTACCACCAGCCATGCACCTGGGACCACCTGGGGCTCTGGTTCGCAGAGCCCGTGGCCCGGACTCACCACCTGCGGCGCTGGCTGCCTGCGGATGCTGCGGGAGCGGCTGCGACTCGTCTCCGGAGGCTCCGGCGCGGGCCGCGTGGACGTCGGACGCCCGCAGGCCCCTGGGTGGGGGCCGACATCGGGACCTTCGGCAGAGGCAGCATGTTCGCCCGCCCCGAATCGCGGGGCTTGGGTCGGCCCGCCGCGGACCTTTCACCGTCCGGCGCGGCCTGGAATAGGCCGTGGACCTTTCACCGCCCGGCGGGGGCTTCAATGTCGGGAGCCCCGACCGCCCCGACGTGGCAAGTTCAACAGCCTGACCGCAGAAGACGGCAGGGAAGAGAAAAGACATTCTGGCCTTCCATCACAGTGAGGGACTGGAGGAGACTCACTGTGATGGATGTTTCTTTTGTTTGGTGTTAGTGTATGATTGTATGTGTTATTGCATTTTTATTGATTATTCTTATTGGTCTTAGTGTTTCAACTGCGGGTAATGTTTCATTTCACTACACATTTATGTGTATGTGACAAATAAACGACTATTGACTATCTTTCCCTTCTAACCCCATTCTCCTGTCTTCTCCCCATAACCCCTGATACCTGTACTAATCAAGAAAAAGTTTTGGTGTGACTGGCACGAAGTTCCCCTTCCCAATGGCTGTTGTTATCGGTGACCAGTTGAAAGTGATTTCGAGTCATACAGTCATAGTGGCACAGCGTGGAAACAGGCCCTTCGGCCCAACGCCCACACCGGCCAACATGTCCCAGCTACACTAGTCCTACCTGCCCATGTTTGGCCCATATCCCTACAAACCTGTCCTATCCATGTACCTGTCTAACTGTTTCTTAAACGTTGGGATGGTCCCTGTCTCAACAACCTCCTTTAGCAGCTCGTTCTGTACACCCACCACCTTTTGTATGAAAAAGTTATCCCTCAGATTCCTATTAAATCTTTTCCCCTTCACCTTAAACCTACTGTACGTTGTCCTCTGGACTTGATCTACCTACTCTGGGCAAGGGACACTGTGCATGGGACTCTGTGCATCTACCCGATCTATTCCCCTCATGATTTTATCATTTAAGATCACCCCTCATCAGGCTGAGGAAGGGTCTCGACCCGAAACGTCACCCATTCCTTCTCTCCTGAGATGCTGCCTGACCCGCTGAGTTACTCCAGCATTTTGTGACACCTCATCCTCCTGGATTTGCTTCCATCCAGTCATTGTAGTGCCTTCAGGCTGACTGAGCGGCCAAATACATTGAAGAATTCTAACGCAGCAAATCGTGAGTGAAAATGTTCAATTCTCATCTAACTGGTTGACCAGATAATGGAGATCAACATACAACCTCAACATACACATAAAGTTAAGATGGATGCTGAAGTATACAGCTGAAAAATGAAATATTTAGTTTAAAATGCATTACAAAGACTTGCGAGTTTGTATTTTAGTTTGAACTTTTGTACTTATGTTGGTAGTACTTAATTTGCCCCTGGTGTGTAGGGAGTGGATTAAAAAAAAGTAAGATAATGTAGAACTAATGTGAATGGGTGATCGATGGTCGGTGTGGAATCAGTGAGCCGAGGGCCTGTTTCTATGCAATATCTTTTAATCACGCAGTCAAAAATCATAGGATGTTACAGCTGTGAATTATACTACTCAGTCCATCGAATCTATGCTGACCTTCTGCAAGAAGAGTCTTGTATTGACAAAAACATAAAGTGTTGGAGCAACTCGGTGTCTTGGGTCAGAACCCTTCTTCAGATAGTGTGAAGAAGGGTCCTGACCCGAAACGTCACCTATCTATACTCTCCACAGATGCTGCCTGATCTGCTGAGTTCCTCCAAAACTCTGTGTTTTGGTCAAGATTGCAGTATCTACAGATTTTTGTGTCTCCATTTATTGACAATATTGTTTCAGCTGTTAAGTTGTAAGTTGGGTTACAGTAGTCTATTTTGTTAATTTATTCAGGGAAAAAAATGTATTGAAAAGGGTTGGCACGGTGCCAGAGACCCGGGTTCGATCCTGACCATGGGTGCTGTCTGTACGGAGTTTGTATGTTCTCCCTGTGACACCATGGGTTTCCTCCCACACTCCAAAGACGTGCAGGTTTGTAGGTCAAAAATTGTCCCTAGTGTGTAGGATTGAACTAGTGTACAGTTGATGAATGGTCAGCGTGGACTCGGTGGAACGAAAGGCCGGTTTCCACGCTGCATCTCTAAACTAAACTAAACTAAAGAAATCATTGAAATCTCTTCTAAGATATTTTCTCCAGTGAAATGAAATGAATAAAGGATACAAATATCTGCCTAAAAACAATTTCAGTCTCCTTTATTTGTTATGTCTATGGCGGCGCGTGCAGACGCAGCGGCCCCACGCTCTCCCGATTTTTCGAGTGTTTTTAATGTTTTCTCAAGTTCGTCAAGTTTGTTAAGTTTGTTAAGTAGACAGTATAGTCGTGAGTTCTTGCTGGACAAGAAAACAACAACAACATCAACAACACTGGATGCTACGCTTGCAGAGGAACTTAGCGGCCTCAGAATACTCTGCCTGACCTCGGCCTCGAGTGCTGCCCCCCGGCTGGAAAGGAGACGCCGCAGGCGGTGTGAGAGGAGTCGCCGCCGTGAGAGGAAGCAGAAGAGGGGTAAGCGCGGAGGCATCCGGGCTAGGCTAGCGGCTAGCCCACACAGACCGGCTATTCCGAGCATGCTAATGGCTAATGTACGCTCACTGGACAATAAAATGGACACTATAAGACTTCTCCGGTCGACCCAGCGTGAGGTGAGGGAATGCTGTGTTTACGTTTTCACGGAAACATGGCTTAATGACAACATCCGCTGTTCAGCTCGACCGACTAACATGCTACCGATCGGACAGAGCTACGGTTAGCGGGGGGAAGACTCGCGGCGGCGGTGTGATTGTTTACATCAGTGATGCTTGGTGTCGGGACGCTGTGTTGGTCTACAAACACTGTTCACCGCTGGCGGAGTTTATGTTTGTGAAGTGCCGGCCTTTCTACCTCCCGAGAGAGCTAACAGCTATCCTGTTAGTCGCTGTTTACATCCCTCCCAGTTCCAACAACAAGGACAGAGAGGAGGCACTCTGTGAACTGTACCGGGCCATCTCTGAGCAGCAGACAGCACACCCAGATGGCTTTCTCATCGTAGCTGGGGACTTCAACCATGCTAACCTAAAAACTGTCATGCCTAAAATATACCAGCATGTTGATTTCCCAACACGTGAAAACAACACCTTGGACCTTGTTTACACGACCATCAAAGGAGCATACAAGGCTTCCCCCCTCCCCCACATCGGCCTCTCTGATCACCTCACCGTTCTGCTGAAACCGGCATACAGACCCCGGGTGAAAGTCACCAAACCAGTTTCAAAAGAGGTACGTGTGTGGTCAGAGGACAGCACAGCTGCACTCCAAAACTGCTTTGAGACTACAGACTGGGACATGTTCAAGCAGGCAGCAACATACAACAACACAACCAACATTCAGGAATACACAGAGACAGTTACAGGCTACATCACCAAATGCATTGATGATGTGACCCACACCAGAGCCATCACCATCCGGGCTAACCAGAAGCCATGGCTGACAGGGGAGGTCCATGGGCTGCTGAGGGTCCGCAACGTTGCCTTCAGAGAGGGCAATCCAGCCGGTCTCAGAGCAGCCAGGGCCAACCTTTCCAGTGGCATCAGGAAAGCCAAATAACACTACACCCGGCGCATCACAGCCCACTTCAGTGACAGCAGAGACACACGGAACCTGTGGAAGGGTATTAGGACTATCATGGACTACAAACCCTTACCACAGACCTGTGAAAGTGACACCTCTCTCCTGAACGACCTCAACGGCTTCTTCGCACGCTTTGAAGCACAGAGCAACACACCTGCGCAGAAAACAACTCCCCCCCCCAACGACCAGGCTATTTGTCTGTCTCCAGGCAGTGTGAGGAGCACACTGTTAAGGATTAACACCCAAAAAGCTTCTGGACCTGACAACATTCTTGGTCGTGTGCTAAAAGACTGTGCAGCTGAGCTCACAGATGTCCTCACAGACATCTTCAACATCTCCCTGAGCCAGGCTGTTGTTCCCTCGTGCTTCAAAGAAACCACCATCATACCTGTGCCCAAGAAGTCTTCTCCATCCTGCTTCAACGACTACCGCCCTGTAGCGCTGACTTCAACCATCATGAAGTGCTTCGAGAGGCTGGTCATGAAGCAGATCAGATCCAACCTCCCCCCCTCCCTGGACCCGTTTCAGTTTGCATATCGAGCTAAGCGGTCCACTGAGGATGCCATCTCCTCTGCTCTACACCCAGCCCTCACCCACTTGGACACTAAAAACTCATATGTTAGGATGCTGTTCATAGACTTTAGCTCAGCATTCAACACCATCATCCCCCAGCAGCTGGTTTGTAAACTAACAAATCTGGGCTTCAGCCCCCTTCTCTGCAACTGGCTGCTGGACTTCCTCACTGCCAGACCCCAGTCTGTACGGGTCGGCAGCAACACATCGGACACCATCACGCTGAGTACGGGGGCCCCACAAGGATGTGTGTTAAGCCCCCTGCTCTTCACCTTGCTGACCCACGACTGCACACCCACCCACAGCTCCAACCACTTCGTCAAGTTTGCGGACGACACAACCGTGGTGGGTCTCATCAGCAACAACGACGAGACCCACTACAGGAAGGAGGTGAACCAGCTGGCCGCGTGGTGCACAGACAACAATCTCTTCCTGAATGTGGAGAAAACAAAGGAGATTGTTGTCGACTTCAGGAGAACGCACACCCAACACCCCCACCCACTGACCATCAATGGTGCTGCTGTGGAGCAGGTGAGCAGCACCAAATTCCTGGGGGTGAACATCACCGAGGATCTCTCCTGGAGCAACAACACCACGTCCATCGCCAAGAAAGCCCAGCAGCGCCTCTACTTCCTCCGCAAACTGAAGAGAGCGGGAGCCCCCACACCCATCATGTACACTTTTTACCGAGGCGCCATTGAGAGCATCCTCAGCAGCTGCATCACTGTGTGGTTCGGAAGCTGCACAGCCTCCAGCCGTAAGACCCTGCAGCGCATAGTGAACACTGCTGAGAGGATCACTGGCGCCTCACTCCCAACACTCCTGGTCCTTTACACCACCCGCCTCACCCGCAAAGCATTGAGCATTGTGGGTGACCCCTCCCACCCCTCCAACAGCCTCTTCACCCTCCTGCCTTCAGGGAGAAGGTTTCGCAGCCTGAGGTCGAGCACCACCCGACTAAAGAACAGTTTTTTCCACCAGGCTGTCAGGATGCTGAACTGTCTCCCCTCCCTCCCTCCTCTCTCCCCTGCCCCCATTGGACCTGGACTTTAACACCCCACACACACGCACATCCAGCACCAGACACTTTTTTTAACGTTGCTATGGACAGGCTTTGCACTACTGTTCATTATTTTTTATTGTAATATATTCATCTTCATCTTTTTTTCATTGAAGTGACTATATTTTATATTGATTGTTGTTTGCTGTGCCTTTTTAATTTTAACTTAATTTAATGCACTTTATTCCTCGGGATTGTGGGAAACGGTATTTCGATTTTCTGTCTGTGTAAACTAACTGAAAATTAACAATAAAGTTGACTTTGACTTTGACTTTGACTTTACAGTTCTGGCCTTAGGTTGATAGGGGAACTGTACAATTATCTCCACCCTTTATAACTTTACAGGTCCACCCCAGGTTCCAGGCATTCAACTTATGGACTCCCCACATATAGGAGTTCCCGTAAGTATCATTAAATTCAAACGAGAACCAGTCTTGGAACATACCCTGTGGCGTGACTGCTAGTCTCAACCTTTTTCAATGAATATACCCCAACGCTCAGTGTTTTGTCTGTAAACCAGTATCTGCAGTTCCTTGTGACTCCACAGAATATGTCAATTGAATTCTTGTGCTTTTGCTGTGGCCTTGGTAACTTTTTTTCCTGTAAGTACTTTTCCAGCTCTCTTTTGAAAGTTATAATGGAACCGGTTTTCTTGAGCATTTTGCCCAGTCAATTCCAGACCAGAGCAACTATGATCATGATGAAGTAGCTCCTTACACTGTCCTTGAATCTTTTCTGAATCCCCTTTAGTCTCTATCCTCTTAGTTTCCACTCTTCCTCAAATAGGGATACCTCCAGAAAGCCCAATGAGTGATAACATGAGGGGAATGTATAGAGTGAATGCACAGAGTCTTTTATTCAGGGTAGAGGAACAAAGAGCAAGAGGACATAGGTTAATGGTGAGAGGGAAAGATTTAATAGAGGCAACTTTTTCACTCGGAGGATGGCAGGTATATGGAACGAGCAGCCACAGGAGGCAGATGAGGCAGGTACAGTAACAACATTTAAAAGACATTTGGACAGGTACATGGACAGGCAAGGTTTCGATTGGATTTGGGCCAAACTACTTAGATGGGGCATCTTGGCCAGCATGAATATATTGGGCCAAAGGGCCTGTTTCAAAGCTGTATGAGTCTATGACATGGTTGGGGGTGGTGCTACATCTAACCTACAATTCCACTCATCACACTGGGTATGGTTTGCCATAACGCCAGCAATGTATTGCTTAAGAAAAATTCAGAAAGCAGGAAGCAGCCACTGAGCTGGAGTAACTCAGCATTGTTCTTCAAAAATTAAAGCCTAAATTCCTTGATACATCTGTGAGCAAACTGTTCAAAATGATGCTACTTTCCTTTATTTTCCTTTTCCTACTGTTTGCATGTCTCCAAAGACTCTTTCTAACTTCTACAGATGCACCACAGAAAGCCTACTGTCAGGTTGCAGGACACCTTGACTTGGAAACAGCTCTGCCCAAGGCCGCAAGAACCTGCAGAGGGTTGTGGATGTAGCCCAGCCCATCACACAGACCAGACTCCCCACCAGTGACTCAAGTATCCTTTCTACCTGCGGGAAAGCTCCCAACATAATTAAGGACTGTTTTCATCCTCGTTATTCACTTTTCTTTCCGCTCCTGTTGAGCAGAAAATACAAAAGCTTGAAAGCGTGTAAAAGAAGATCAAGGAACAGCTTCCTACCCTCACTTATCAGGCTTCTGAACGGTCCTCCCTTCAGTGAGGGTGTAGTCCCAACCTTCCCACCTACCTCATTGCAGACCTTGGACTTTTTCTCTGGAACTGCAATGCTATAATGCTGTAAAACTCCCTTCTGCTCTCTGTGTCTCCCCCTTTCACTCTATCTATTGCACGTCTATTTGGCTTGATTGTATTCATGCTGTTTTGTAACTTAAAAAAATATCAGATGCAGGAAGCAACCCAAATCAACATCGCACGCTGTCACAGGGAGAATGTACAAACTCTGTACAGACAGCATACTGTGACCAAGGGGCCTGTCCTCTGCTGCATTGTTCTATATTCTCAAAGGTTTCAAAGGTTTCAAAGGTCTTTTATTGCTATTATATTCTAAAGGATAGGTTGTGCATTGTGCACTTGCACACTTGCTTCAACAGCAGATGTGCGCATTAATTACGTACAAACAAAGTTCAGGCCCTTAAAGAGACATCATTGAGTCCATCATTTATACAAGAGACCTTATACAAATGATAGACTCAAAGTGCTGGAGTAACTCAGCGGGTCAGGCAGCATCTCTGGAGAAAAAGGATGAGTGATGTTTCGGGTCGGGACAACTTCTTCAGATGGGACCTGAAACGTTACCCATTCCTTTTCTCCAGAGATGCTGCCTGACCCACTGAGTTACTCCAGCACTTTGAGTCTATCTTTAGCATCTGTAGTTCTTTGTTTCTACTTATTTAAATGATGTTTTGATGGGAAAAGAAATGGGAAGGTGTAGATTAGAGTTGTTTACCTATTTGATTTCCCAATCCTCTCAGCAGGTTGTTGAGGTAAACATTTGATTTTGCAGCTTTTGGAACGGATTTTCTCAACTTCCGTTGCTGAACATTGTAAATCAGTGCCACAGACTGATGCACACCCTACACCAGGGGTCAATTAGACACAGACCACAGCTCAGAACTAAAACATGTCAGGGTTATTCATCTGCGGAGCTTGCGCTTCTAAGTACAGCGCGGAGCTGAGAAATAATCAGGGGTTATATTATTCTCACATCACTTTTTATTTTGTTCCATGCACCCCACATCTAAATTACTTCCTTGCACATGTGAGGAACTGCAGATGCTGGATTCTTGTCCAGATTACAAGGTGCATTACAGAGGCACAGTGGTCCAGCTGGTAGAGCTGCCACCTCACAGCCACAGAGACCCTGGTCTGGTCCTGATTTCCAGTGCTGTCTCCGTGTGGAGTTTGCACGTTCTCTCATGTGACCGCGTGGGTTTCCTCTGGGTGCTCCGGTTTTCTCCCACACTTCAAAGACGTGCAGGTTTGAGGGTTAATTGGCCCTCGAGTAAATTGCCCCTGGTGTGCAGGGAGTGGATGCGAAAGTGGGATAACATAATAATATAATATATTCCTTTATTCATCCCACACCGGGGAAATTTACAGTGTTACAGCGGCAAAGTGGATAGCAAGAGAGCAAGGGATCATTCATTATAAATAAATAAAAGATACACAAATTGTCATCAGTTTTCTGTGTGTTCTTAGCTGTTATTGTTGACTCGTCTGCTGGGAGCAGTGCTGGTTGTGCAGTCTCGCAGCAGCAGGAACGAAGGACCTCCTATATCTCTCCTTCACACACTTGGAGTGAATGAGTCTGTCACTGAAGGAGCTACTCAGTGCAGTGACAGTGTCCTGCATGGGGTGGGAGTCGTTGTCCAGTAGCGATGTTAACTTTGCCATCATCCTCCTCTCTCCCACCACCTGCACTGAGTCGAGGGGGCAACTCAGGACAGAGCTGGCCTTCCTGACCAGCTTGTCGAGTCTCTTCCCTTCCGCCGCTGAGATGCTGCTGCTCCAGCAGACCACTCCATAGAAGATGGCTGATGCAACCACCATGTTGTAGAAGGTCCTTAGGAGTGCCCCCCTGCACTCCAAAGGACCCGAGTCTCCTTAGCAGACAAAGTCTGCTCTGGCCCTTTCTGTATAGCGCATCGGTGTTTTTGGTCCAGTCCAGTTTATTGTTGAGGTGGACACCCAGGTACTTATAAGAATCCACCCTCTCGATGTCCATTCCCTGGATGTTCACCGGTGTCGGGGGGACCTGGCTGTGCATGCGGAAATCTACCACCATCTCCCTGGTTTTCCCCGCGTTGATCCAGAGGCAGTTCCGCTGGCATCAGTCCACAAACTCCTTGATCAGTTCCCTGTACACCCTGTCGCGTCGCCCGTGATGAGGCCGACGATGGCAGAGTCGTCAGAGAACTTCTGTAGATAGGAGTCTGCAGAGCTGTGCCTGAAGTCCACAGTGTACAGGGTGAACAAGAATGGAGCTAGCACTGTTCCCTGCGGAACCCCAGTGCTGCAGACCACCCTGTCCGAGACCAGGTCCTTTGCCCTCACATACTGTGGTCGGTTGGTGAGGTAGTCCAGAATCCAGGATGTGAGGTGGTGATCCACTCCTGTGTGCTCCAGCTTGCCCCCCAGAAGCACCGGCTGGATGGTGTTGAATGCACTGGAGAAATCAAAGAACATGATTCTCACAGTGCTATCCGGCTTCTCCAGATGCGAAAGAGCTCCACCCCGTCCTCCACCCCGATGCGAGTCTGGTAGGCGAACTGCAGCGGATCCATTGATGGTCTCACCATGGGGCGGAGATGGGCGAGGACCAGACGCTCCAGTGTCTTCATCAGGTGTGATGTCAGTGCCACCGGCCTGTAGCTGTTGAGTTCCTTCGGGTGCGGCGTCTTTGGTACCGGTACCGGATAACATAGAACTTGTGTGCAGGGGCGATCAATGATAGGTGTGATCTCGGTGGGCTGAAGGGCCTGTTTCCATGCTGTACTTCTAACAGAAAATCACACAAGGCATATTACATTGGTTTGGTTGCCTGTATAATTACGTTCAAATCCTGTTTCCATGCTGTATTCTCTGAACTGAACACAAAGTGCTGGAGTAATTCAGCATTTCACTTCAAGAATTAAAGCCTAAATTCCTTGAAATTTCTGTAAGCAAGCTGTTCAAAATGATGCGACACTCTTTTCTTTTTCTTTTCACGTTCACTACCTCCTCTTGCAGCTTATTCCAAATGTTGATGTCCCTCCGTTCAGTTTAGTTTAGTTTAGAGATACAGAGCCCTTTGGCCCACCGAGTCTGCACCGACCAGCGATAAACTAGCACTATCCTACACACTAGGGACACGGCGGCATGGTGGCGCAGCGGTAGAGTTGCTGCCTTACAGCGAATGCAGCGCCGGAGACTCAGGTTCGATCCTGACTACGGGCGCCGTCTGTATGGAGTTTGTACGTTCTCCCTGTGACCTGCGTGGGTTTTCTCCGAGATCTTCGGTTTCCTCCCACACTCCAAAAGACGTACAGGTATGTAGGTTAATTGGCTGGGCAAATGTAAAAATTGTCCCTAGTGGGTGTAGGATTGTGTTAGTGTGCGGGGATCGCTGGGCGGCACGGACCCGGTGGGCCGAAGGGCCTGTTTCTGTGCTGTATCTCTAAATCTAAATCTAAAAAAAAATTGACCATTTTACCAAAGCCAATTAACCTCAAAGCCTGTTCATCGTTGGAGTGTTGGAGGAAACTGGAGCACCCTGAGAAAACTCAAACAGGTCACAGGGAGAACGTATAAACTCCATACAGACAGCACTTGTGGTCAGGATCGAACCCGGGTCTCTGGCGCTGTGAGGCAGCAACTCTACCGCCGCACCACTGTACTGTTCGTTCACCGTGCCACAGTGTAAAAAAACTACTCCACAGATCTCCTTACAATTTCTCCCCTCTCACGTTACACCAGACCCCTCTGGCTCTGCACTGCCCTGCCATGGGAAAAAGATTCTGACTACCTGTAAATGCAGTCTTTGATTTGAAACGTTAATTCTGTTTCACTTCCCACAGATGCGGTCTGACCTACTGAGTGTTTCCAGCGTTTTCTGTTTTTATCGGATCTTTCTTTGATTCTATGACTCTGACTCCATTATGGTGGACCAATGGTGGGTGGGATGGTTGAGTCATTGATTGATTGAAAAATACATCATGGAAACAGGCCCTTCGGCCCACACCGACCATTAATCATCGTTCACACTAGTTCTATGTTATCCCACTTCCTCATCCACTATTATGGTTCCCAGTATTACAGTTGTTAAATTAATTATATGATTGATTATTATATATTTATCTATTGTTGCGTTTACAGGTCTGTGGAGCTGCAGCAAATAAGAACTTCATTGTTTTGGTGCCAGTACATATGACAAATTAGCACTCTTGACTGATATAAAGTCGGTGCATACAAACAGGCCCTTCGGCCCATTGAGTCCCTGCCGACCATCGATCACCTGTTCACATTAGTTCTATGTTGCCCCATTTTATCATCTACTGCCTGCACACTTACAGAGGCCAATTGAGCTACAAACAAGCACGTCTTTGGAATGTGGGGGGAAACCGGAGCACCCAGAGAAAACCCACGGGGAGAACGTGCAAACTCCACATAGTCAGCACCCGAGGTAGAATTGAACCCGTGTTTTTGGCGCAGTGAAGCCGTGGCTCTGAGGCAGCAGAGAGAGGGGAACGTTTAAAAGAGATGTGCGGGACAGGTTTATTACATAGAGTATAGTAGGGGTCTGGCCGTATTGCCAGAGGGAGAAACGATAGTGGTTCTCAAACCTGGACAACATAGTTTCCAGGCACAGCTAGGTGGCTGGTCGATGGCTGTCATTTCCATGGTTCAATTAGTCAATGGTGCTTTAGCTGCCGCTCGTGCAAGGGCACAGTGAAATTCTTTCTGCATATTTACATGTGCAGGCACCGCCATGTTTTGGCGCCATTTTCAAAGTCCAGTCCGCCCGTCTGCTCACGGGTCTACTGGAGCGGTTCCCGATCCAGGTAAGCCCCAGACTCCTGCGGGGCCTTCCTCTGTCGTTTCCAACCAGAGTGGCTCGTGAACATTTCTTCCCAATTGCAAAAGAGTGGAGCTGCTGGAGCCGTGGGATGTGCAGTGCAAAGACCCGGTACGAGGGTGGACTGGGTTAATGCCTCCAGCGCCTTCAAGGTCAGCTGCAAAAGGCACTCCCGGGCCACTAAAATGGCCGTGCGAGGAGAGCAAAGTGGGTTTGTGGGGCTGAACCGGTCGAAGGCGACTGAGGGAGGACCTGCAGGAGCCTGGGGCTTACCTGGATCGGGAAAACCGCTCCAGTAGACCGAGTGGTCGGACGGGCCGGACTTTGAAAATGGCGCCTAAACATGGTGGTGCCTGCACATGTAAATATACAGAAATAATTTCACTGTGCCATTGCACATGTGACAAATAACGCACCATTGAATAATTGAACCACAGAACCATTGAACCATTGAAATGCCAGCCATCTACCAGTTACCTCGTGTGTTGGAAAACCAGCAACCTTCCAAGCATGTTCCGAACATGATGGACAATCTGTGAGGCACTCAATCCTTGCTTCATCCATAATTGAAACCCAATAGATCTAATCCAAGTCAAAATTGCTGTGCTTTAATAAACCAATTTCATTACGTGTGCCATTGTAGCTCTGCAGAGTGCGTTAAAATGGACGAGACCTTCAGGCAACTTAGTGGTGGAAATAAGGTATGGTAAAACACATTATCATGATACAGAGCAAGCTTTGAACAGAAATCCTAATTTGTAAATGTGAATAAGTGAGCCTGATTGACAGCATATACAATAATTTCCTGCTGCTTAAACCTAACTCCTGGGTTAATTATCTCTTTCTATCAAATTTCTCAGCGTTTAGTACTTTATTGTTGCTTAAATTTTACCTCATTGTAATATAACGTACAGTGTAATTAACTGAAACTTACCTCAAAGGGATCATTTATACACGGGAAAGGGGTCATTTTCGGATTGTTCATTTTCAGTAGGCACTGCCCGGTCCATCACGGGTACTGACCTCCCCACCATCGAAGGGGTCTACAGGGGACGCTGCCTCAAAAAGGCAGCCAGCTTCATCAGAGACCCACACCACCCTCTCGTTTCACTCCTGTCTTTGGGAAGAAGGTACAGGAGCCTGCGAACCGTAACCACCAGGTTCGAAAACGATGCAAGGCCTGGGTGGAGTGGATGTGGAGAGGATGCTTCCTGTAGTGGGTGAGTCTAGGACCAGAGGGCATAGCCTCAGAATAAAAGGACATACCTTTTGAAAGGAGATGAGGAGGAATTTCTCGGCTAAAGCAAAGTGGCGAATCCGTGGGATTCATTGCCACAGATGGCTGTGGAGACCAAGGCATTGGGTATTTTTAAAATGGAGGTTGACAGGTTCTTGATTAGTAAGGGCTTCAAAAGTTACAGGAAGAAAACAGGAGAATGAGGTTGAGAGGGAAAAATAGATCAGCCATGATTAAATGGTGGAGCAGACTCAATGGCCTAACTCTGCTCCTATGCCTTATGGTGTTGTATTGTAAGAACAGCTTCTTCCCAGCAACCATCAGGCTCTTGAACACTGCACAACACTAACCTCAGCAACTATGAGATTCTATGGACTGTCTTTGGTTGCACTAAGGAATGTTTTTTACAATAGTACTGTGACTACTGATGTATTGATTTTTTGTTTATTTTATGTTATCTATGTGTATTGTGCTTATAGACTCGCCATGCTGCTGCAAGTAAGACTTTCATTATGTGAGGAGTTTTCACACACAAACCCCTGCCACCCACCATTGGTCACCCATTGTCGGTACATATGACAAAATAACACACTTGACTCTTGATTAAAGACACAAAGTGCTGGAGTAGCCCAGTGCACCAGGCAGCATCTCTGGAGAACATGGATAGGTGATGTTGAGGGTTGGGACATAGAAACATAGAAAATAGGTGCAGGAGGAGGCCATTTGGCCCTTCGAGCCAGCACCGCCATTCATTGCGATCATGGCTGATCATCCACAATCAGTAACCCATGCCTGCCTTCTCCCCCTTTCCCTTGATTCCGCTAGCCCCTAGAGCTCTATCTAACTCTCTTTTAAATTCATCGGGATGCTTCTTCAGTCTGAAGAAGAAAAGATCAATGAGTCATGACATTGGAAAAGGAGCGGAGGAGATTCACCAGGATGTTACCTGGGCTTGTGGGCCTGAGTTTGAGGGGAAGGTTGGATAGGTTGGGACTTCTTTGGAGTGTAGGAGGCTGAGGGGTGACCTTGTGTAGGTGTAAGTGATCAATGAGGGGAATGGATAAAGTGTACATTCAATGATAGAGGATTCTAAAACTGGAGGCAATAGGCTTAAAGAGAGAGAGGGGAGAGATTGAAGAATGATCTCGTGGACAACCTTTTCACTCAGAGGGTAGTCGGTGTCTGGAAAGAGTTGCCCAGAGGAAGCTATAGGGCACAATTACGACTGTTAAAAGGCATTTGGACAGATACATGGATAGGAAGGGTTCAAAGGACAATAGGCCAAATGCTGGCAAAATGGGACTAACCCAATCAATATGCCAACTTGGTTGGCATGGACAAGGTGAGCTGAAGGTCATGTTTTTGTGCTTTACAACTCCATGACTCGATGATTTTATAACAGTTAGTGTGTCTTTTTTAACCGGTTGTCATTGTGAAAATGTTTCTCTTCTCTGAGGCCCTGTGTAGACAATAGACAATGGACAATAGGTGCAGGAGGAGGCCATTCCACCCTTCAAGCCAGCACCGCCATTCAATGTGATCATGGCTGATCATTCTCAATCAGTACCCTGTTCCTGCTTTCTCCCCATACCCCCTGACTCCGCTATCCTTGAGCTCTATCCAACTCTCTCTTGAATGCATTCAGAGAATTGGCCTCCACTGCCTTCTGAGGCAGAGAATTCCACAGATTCACAACTCCCTGACTGAAAAAGTTTTTCCTCATCTCAGTTAATGTACCCCTACCAGTCATTTCCACTCCGTCATCTTTCCCCTTCTGTTTATCCCCCTTCTCCAACTCCAAAGACGTACAGGTATGTAGGTTAATTGGCTGGGTAAATGTAAAAATTGTCCCTAATGTGTGTAGGATAGTGTTAATGTGCGGGGATCGCTGGGCGGCACGGACTTGGTGGGCCGAAAAGGCCTGTTTCCGGCTGTATATATATGATACAGATACTGATCTGGATAGGGAAGGCCAACTTCTCCAAACTTGCATTGTTTCCATTAAAATCGAACTGGGTGTCATAAATAGAAATATTCTTGAGATGTTGTGTGATAAGGAATTTCTATTTCCCCTACTCATGGGTAGTTTAATTTACACCATACGTCAAGAAGACACCTTAAGTATGAGAGAAGCAAATAAGATCATTTGTTTCGTGTACAGAAATAAGATTTGATCTTGCTTTGAGTAACAGTTAAGTTTTAGGTCTTGAGTATAATGCTTCTAAAATGTTAAAAGCACAGAGTGTGGGAAGAACTCAACAGGTCAGGCAGCATCTGTGGAAGGAAGGGACGGATGACTTTTCGTGCTGGGGTCTTTCTTCAGTGGTACTTTCTAACTAGAACCAGTTTAAATTTCCTAAAACAAAAGACACAAAGTGTTGGAGTAACTCAGCTGGTCAGACAGCATCTGTTGAGAACATGGATAAGCTACGATCTGAGTCAGGACCCTTCTTCAGACATTTTCTCACATTATTCAGTGGTACTTTCTCCAATGTGTATGGCTGACTCTTTCAGGAGCTTTGATGAAAAATCAGGAGATTTGTCAAACAAGCTGCTGATCTAACGTGGCTTCATAGTGGAAAGTGATTCTGAAAAGCACAAGGGGGAGTGGGCCAAGATATAATCCCATTTGACAATAACCAGTTGCCACGTTCCCTTGCACCGTGGCACGGCTTTGAAATGAAGGGCCTGATCTTGCATCATGAGATGAGATTTTTGCCTTCAATGCCTCACAGATCAGGCAGGGTTTATCCTGTTCGACAAAGAGTCAGAAATTGAGATGCATGCTGCGCCCACTTTCAATTCCCAACTGAACCAAAGTCCAAAATATATAGAATGTAGAAACAAAGAGCTGCAGATGCAGTTTATACCAAAGATAGACACAAATGGACATACATGGATAGGACAGGTTTGCCGGGATATGGACCAAACGCAGGCAGGTGGGACGAGTGTAGCTGGCATATGTTAGCCTGTGTGGGCAAGTTGGGCTGAAGGGCCTGTTTCCACGCTGTGTCACTCCATGACTCTATGCTCTAAGTACTGGAGTAACTCAATGGGTCAGGCAGCATCTCTGGAGTAAAGGGATGGGTGACGTTTTGGGTCAGAACCCTTCAGACAAAACCTATGTCCTGGCATGTAAATTCTGATTTACCGCAAAGCTTTTGTGCTCCATAGACACTGTACAATTGGCGTACAATCTGCTCATCAGTTAGCCCAGTGATCTGTACAAGGAGATCAATGCCTCTGAAATGCGGCTCCTCTTTGACACCAGGGTGAGACTAATTCAATTTACAACAAGACACAAGTGCAAATCTACTCAGCCTCAGACAGAAATCCTTTAACGCTCTTAGTATACAGCCGGAACAATGTTGGAAATACACAATTTAATAAATTCTGCTGGCAGACGGATAGAGAGCGTGAAGTGATTGTGTGTGGGAAGGAACTGCAGATGCTGGTTTAAACTGAAGATGGACACAAAAAGCTGGAGGAACTCAGCGGGACAGGCAGCATCTCTGGAGAGAAGGAATGGGTGACGTTTCGGGTCGGGACCCTTCTTCAGTGATTATCCTGTTTGGGGTGACAGGGTTTCCAGAATCCTGCAGGAACCCATTAAATGCTGTTTGAGGAGGCATTGTTTAACAGCTGCCCGGGGATACAGAGGCAGCAGCAGAAATAAAGATAGGCACAAAATGCTGGAGTAACTCAGCTGGTCAGGAGGGAAGGAATGGGCGACGTTTTGGGTCGAGGCCCTTCTTCAGACACGAGAGTCAGGGGAGAGGGAAACTAGAGGTATGAAAAGGTACAGAGCATACAGACGGCGGCACTGATGACTCAAGAAAGATGGAGCCCACAATGGTCCATTGTTGGCTGTGGAAGAGGTGATAATGGAGGGATAGAAACAGTGGAACTGGCAAGAGAAATAAAAGAGCTTGGTTCTCGCAGAGGCTTAGGTCTGGGCTTAGCTTTATTGTGGTCAGGTGTACTGAGGTACAGTGAAAAGCTTTGTTTTGCATGCTATGCAACAGATCGAATAATACGACACATAAATACAATCACCACAAACTCAAATACAATAGGTAGAACAACGGGGAAGATTCAGAGGGCAGAATATAGTTCCCAGCATTGTCGCACATCAGTTCCAGAGACAAAGTGCCAGTGTCCGCAATGGGGTAGAGGTGAATCGGACTGTACTCTAGCTTGTGGAAGGACCTTTCTGTAGCCCGATAACAGAGGGGAAGAAGCTGTTCCTGAGTCTGGTTGTGTGCTCTTTGAAACCTCTGTACCTGCTGCCCGATGGGAGCGGGGAGAAGAAGGAATGACTGGGGTGGGACTAGCCTTTGATTATGTTGGCTGCTTTTCCAGGTTAACAGTTGCATTCAATGAATCATGCAGGCAAGGCAATTCTGGGGATTGTCTTCCTCTCTGAGTTAGTCGTTCTTTGCTCAAACATGTGTTCATTGCATTATAACAGATCTCAAAGCGAGTCAAATTTTGTAGAACCTCACTGCGGCACAGTTACGCAGCTGGTGGAGCTGCTGCCTCACAGCATCAGAGACCCAGGTTCGATCCTGACCTTGGTTGCTGCCTTGGTGGAGTTTGCACGTTCACAAAGACACAGTGTGGAAACAGGCCCTTGGGCCCACCGAGTCCTCGCCGACCAGCGATCACCGGTACACTAGCACTATCCTAAACACTAGCGACAACTTACAGAAGCCAATTAACCTGAAAACCTGTACGTCCTTGAAGTGTGAGAGGGAAACGGGGCACCCGGAGAAAACCCACGTGGTCTCAGGGAGAACGTACAAACTCCATGCAGACAGCACTCGTAGTCGGGGTCGAACCCGGGTCTCTGGCGTTGTGAGGCAGCAACTCTACCCCTGCACCACCGTGCCACCCCTAATTCCCTTATCGAAACGTATAAGATTATTAAGGGGTTGGACACGTTAGAGGCAGGAAACATGTTCCCAATGTTGGGGGAGTCCAGAACCAGGGGCCACAGTTTAAGAATAAGGGGTAGGCCATTTAGAACTGAGATGAGGAAAGACTTTTTCAGTCAGAGAGTTGTGAATCTGTGGAATTCTCTGCCTCAGAAGGCAGTGGAGGCCAATTCTCTGAATGCATTCAAGAAAGAGCTAGATAGAGCTCTTAAGGATAGCAGAGTCAGGGGGTATGGGGAGAAGGCAGGAACGGGGTACTGATTGAGAATGATCAGCCATGATCACATTGAATGGCGGTGCTGGCTCGAAGGGCCGAATGGCCTCCTCCTGCACCTATCAAGTCAAGTCAAGTCAAGTCAAGTCAATTTTATTTGTATAGCACATTTAAAAACAACCCACGTTGACCAAAGTGCTGTACATCTGATTAGGTACTAAGGAAAAAAATGAAACATACAGTAGCACGCAAAGATAACAGCACATACAAAACAGTTCACAGCGCCTCCTCAATGAGCCTCAAACGCTAGGGAGTAGAAATAGGTTTTGAGCCTGGACTTAAAGGAGCCGATGGAGGGGGCAGTTCTGATGGGGAGAGGGATGCTGTTCCACAGTCTAGGAGCTGCAACCGCAAAAGCGCGGTCACCCCTGAGCTTAAGCCTAGACCGCGGGATAGTGAATATTGTCTAATGCATGATCCCTGAGAAATTGTTGGAGATACCCAGTAGGTTAGGCAGCATTTCCAGCAATTACAGTTTTTGTTTTTAACTTTCAGCTGATATTAATAGGATCTAATAAATAAGGCACAGTGAGGAGAGAGGGGACAGCGAGCAGCAGCAAGTATAATTACCGAAGGAGCAGCAACCGGTAGCAATGGAATTGTCCTTGGGCAAAACTGTATAATGGGCATTATTTAGTTGCCAGCTCTTTCAGTAAGCTGCCTGGTTTTCCTTTTAACTGGAACGATGTGTGAAGGAGCTGATGTGTCCTGATCACCGTGTTGCCCAAAATTGATTTCAGCATCGCTGAAGAACTTCAATTGAATGTTTAATGAGATGTCAACAGTGCAGTTAATGAAAGGGGAGCTAATAACAGTGGTCACCCGATTATAGGAACCATGTCTTTAAGCTGAAAGGAGCGCAGAGAAGGTTTACCAGGACGTTGCCGGAACTCGAGGGCCTGAGCGATAGGGAGAGGTTGGGCAGGCTAGGACTTTATTCCTTGGAGAGCAGGAGGCTGAGGGGTGATATTATAGAGGTGTGTAAACCCATGAGGGGAATAGTTATGGTGAATGTACACTTTTTTTCCCCCAGGATAGGGGAGAATCAATAATGTGTGGGCATGGTTTTAAGGTGAGAGGGGAAAGATTTAATAGGCACCTGAGGGGCAACATTTTCACTTCCAGGGTGATGGGTATGAAACAGGCTGCCCGAGGAGGTAGTTGAGGCAGATACTATAACAGCATTTAAAAGTCACTTGGACATACATGGATAGGAAATGGATATGAGACAAACAGGGGCAAATGGGACCAGCTTAGATGGGGCATCTTGGAGGAGGTGGGCCGAAGGGCTTGTTTCAGTGCTGCATGATGACTCCATGACTCTACAAATGTTGTCTAATTTCAAAGGCTGTTAAATTTATGGGGCATTATATTGCCATTTGGTTACTTCTTATGTTTCTGCATAATACTAAACCACTATCTTAAAAAAGCCGCCATCGGATCACCAGCTCCAGCGAGATATCCTCAGAGTGGAACCAGAACCCAAAGAGATTATCGTAGCCTAGTTGGCACGGTGGCGCAGCGGGTAGAGCTGCTGCCTCACAGCACCAGAGACCTGGGTTTGATCCCGAGCTCGGGCGCTGTCCACGCGGTGCTTGCACGTTCTCCCTGGGACCACGAGAGTTTCCTCCAGGTGCTTCCCACATCCCAAAGACGTGTGGGTTAAGTGGCCTGCGTAAATTGTTTCCAGTGTGTCGGGAGTGGATGAGAAGGTGGGATAACGTAGCACTAGTGTAAACAGCCTATCGATGGTCAGCCTGGACTCAGTGGGTGGAAGGGTCCGTTTCCACGCCCGTATCTCTAAACTGAATCTCAATCATCGATTGTGTTGCTGCTATCGTTGATGGGAGATCCAGTGATAATGTCAGGCCCAGTCCTGGGCCCACTGTGGTAGTTATTCATCTCCGCTACTCCAACAGCAATAAAGGCCAATCTGTCTCTTGCCTTCTGAAGTACACCTTGAACCTGGGGGGAGCCGCTGGAGACACCAGGCCCAAGGAACAAGGTCCGGGAGGAGGGTGAACCGCAGTAATGCCTCCAGCACCGACATGGTTGGCTGCAGGAGGTGCTCCCATTGACATAAAGATGGCCGGGCGAGGAGAGGGACTTCGGTTGGCGGGCCCATCTGGTCGAGGGCAACGAAGGAAGGCCCTGCAGGTGCCTGGGGCTCTGCCCAGGACAGGATGGCCCTGCAGAGAGTAGTGCGTTCGGCAGAACGCACCATGGGAACTACACTCGTCCCCCTGCAGGACCTATACATCAGGAGGTGCAGATCCAGAGCAAGTAAGATTATGAGGGACCCCTGCCACCCCAGTAACGGACTGTTCCAGATGCTACGGTCAGGCAAACGCCTCCGCTGTCACGCTGTGAAAACGGAGAGGATGAGACGGAGTTTCTTCCCACAGGCCATCAGGACTGTCAACTTTTATAACTCCAGAGACTAAATTTTTGTCTACACTATAGTAACTTATTAACTTTATTTATATGCTGTAACTGTAATTCTTTTTTGTGCACAATCCGCAGGCATTGCCACTTTCATTTCACTGCACAATCGTGTATGTGTATGTGACAAATAAACTTGACTTGACTTGACTTGGATCTGGAGCCGCTCCAGTACACTGAGCACAGGGGCAGACGGAATTTTGGACTTTGGAAATGGTGGCAAAAACATGGCGGCGCCCACACGTGTAAATATGCAAAACACAAATTCACTGTGCAGTTTCTCACGTGGCAAATGAAGCTCCATTGAACCATTGAAAAGGCCACCTCTTTTAGTGATTTTGAGGGTTACAAACACACCTTTGGTTTTTTTTTGCTACTGCATCTTATTAAAAGCGGCTTCAATGTATTTCACTGTGGGTCTCGGAGCAGAGTCAGCAGCCAGCTGTCAGGATTGTTATCTCGATTCTACAAAGGAAATTCTCCCAGGTTCCCCGGGGTTCGGTTATGGCAGAGAGGCAGCCATGCACAGTCAGCAAAGTTGTCAAATCCAGGGATGCCAGCCAAGATGTTGAGAGAGGGAGAGGTGCTCTGGTCAATATGTGTGTGTGTGTGTGTGTGTGTGTGTGTGTGAATGCATGCATGCATGTTTGCTGGCTCCAGTATACTCTGCACTGCTTTCATTACATCTATAATGCACTTGGTTTTACTTGCTGCAATATATACAGTGCACTGCTCTCAGTATCATTACATGGGGAAATTCACTTGCATTTACTCAACGCGCTATTTTCTGCAATGCTGTCAGCATCTTTCCATGCGCAAATGCACTTGTGTTTGCTGCACTCTGCCTAATTGTGGAAAGCATTGCCTTCTCGTGAAGGATGACTGGATTTCTTTCAGATAACGTAGGTAGGAGTGTTTCGGTACAATCGCATCAATAATATCACATCACTCTTGCATCATAGAACAGTACAGCACAGGAATGGGTCCTTCGGCCCACAATGTCTGTGCTGAACATGATGCCAAGATAAACTAATCTCCTGTGCCTGCACGTGATCCATTTCCCTCCATTCCCTGCCTATCCCTGCCTGCCCATATCGTATCTGCCTCCACCACCACCCCTGGCAGTGCGTTCCAAGCACCCATCACTCTGTGTTAAAAAAAAAAAATTGGCCCACACATCGATACACTGAAACTCTCATTTGTTTGTTTGTTTGTTCCTGAACTACAGCCAAAACGGTACACGATAGCACAACAATTATAGACCCACCTTACTCACCGTCGTCCCTTTGGTGCTAATGGAAGAAGTTTCATTGAAATCGGTGTTATATTTTTAAAGTTATTCACATTTTAAAGTTTAAATCTATCTCCTAGGGGCGGAGGGAGGGAGGGAGGGAAGGGGGGAGGAGGGAGGATAAGGGGGGTTGAGGGGGATGGCGTATGGGGGGAGGGGAAGGGCGGAGGGGAAGGGGAGGGGGTGGAGGGAGGAGGAAGAGAGGGAGGGGAAGGGAAGGGAGGGGAGGGGGGGTGGAGAGAGGGGGACGAGAGGGAGGGGTGTGGAGGGAGGGGGGAAGGGGGAAGGGAGGAAGGGGGGAGGGGAGGGAGAGGGGGGGAGAGGGGGAAGAGGGAAGGGGGGAGGAGAGGGTGCTGCACCAATACAAGAGAGGTTTAGGCCCAACGGGTCTACTTGGTCTAGTCTCCTTTAAACTTTGCCCTTCTCACCTTAAAGTTATGCCCTCTAGTCTTTGACATTTGCACCCAAGGGGGAATAAAGATTCTGACTGTCTACCCTATCTATGCCTCTCATAACTTTACATACTTTTGCCAGGTCTCCCCTCAACCTCTGGCACTCCAGAGAAAATAATTCAAGTTTGTCCAACCTGTCCTTATTACTAACACCCTCTAATCCAGGCAGTGTTCTGGTAAACCTCTTCTACATCAAATTCTTCAAATTTAATTCTGAAGTGGAGTTTATAAATTTTTGACGAGTGATCCATCTTTAAATTTGTGCCCTAAATCCCTCTCCTCCTTTTCTAATTAATGCACACTTGCTTTCTTAAGAAAAATTGTTCAGGCAATATGGAACACCACTTAGCTTGCATAAGAACACATTTTCTTTTCTTCAGCAAGAAACACTAATCAATGTGACGGATGCTTCCAAACCTGCTCCCCACAATCCAAGGAGTGAACAGAACTTGAAGCAAGAAAGTAGTTTCATGCTTTAACCCAGATCCCAGGAGAAAAGCTTGCAACGGTTCAGTTGCTGCCTTACAGCGAATGCAGCGCCGGAGACTCAGGTTCGATCCTGACTACGGGCGCTGTACTGTAAGGAGTTTGTACGTTCTCCCCGTGACCTGCGTGGGTTTTCTCCGAGATCTTCGGTTTCCTCCCACACTCCAAAGACGTACAGGTATGTAGGTCAATTGACTGAGTAAATGTAAAAAAATTGTCCCTAGTGTGTGTAGGATAGTGTTAATGTGCGGGGATCGCTGGGCGGCGCGGACTTGGTGGGCCGAAAAGGCCTGTTTCCGCGCTGTATCTGAAATATGAAAAATATAAATAAACAGTCCAACACAGGAACAGGCCCTTCAGGCCCACAATATCCATGCCAAACACCAGCATAATCAAGGACCAGTCTCATTCCCACTCATTCCCTCTTCTCCCCTCTCACATCGGACAAGAGGTATAGAAGTGTGAAAACGCGCACCTCCAGATTCAGGGACAATTTCTTCCCAGTTGTTATCGGGCAACTGAACCGTCCTATCACCAACTAGAAAGTAGTCCGGACCTCCCATCTACCTCATTGTGGATTTTCGAACTATCTTCAATTGGATTTTACTGGACTTCAGCTTACACCAAACGTTATTCCCACTATTCCATGTCTGTACACTGTGATCCATATCCCCCTCATTCCCCGTATGTCCACGTGCCTATCTAAAAGCCTCTTAAGCATCACTTTTGCAGCACGCTCCAAGCCCCCACCACCTTCTGTCTAAAAAACACACCCCGCACATCTCCATTAAACTTTGCCTCCGTGGTGTTGAAAGGGAATTCCCAAGTTCCAAGTCCTCAAGGGATTATGTTTCTATTTACTTTTCACGAAAAAATTGCAAAGGGAATAGGGAATGCCACATAGCCTGCAAACGAACACATGTCTACGGCCTTTAGACCATAGATACACACCAGAAATTAGGTGTTTGACAGAGTTATTATCACATTTCATTGCAGGCTTTTTGCTTTAAATCGGAGGCTTCCAAATTTGAGTTTCAAGGGGAGTGAAATACTCCAGATGAAGCTGCAAATCGAGATGGACACCACGTAAAAAAACTAAACTTGCGAGCTTCCCCTTCTCCCACATCTGCTCAGGGCAGATTTGAATGTTAGATCAAAGGTCTAAATATTTAATACCTCCACATTGCATCGTCTCAGGCTCGGCAATTTCAGGGGACCTTTAGCCAGGCTTTTATGAGCTCCCACATCATCCTTACAATCACGAGAATAAAGGGACAGGGCTGAGGCCATCGTTGCCCTCAAACTTTATCTGCCATTCAGTGAGATCGTGGTCCATTCATCTGCCGAGGGTCACTATACCTGCTTATATCATTCTTTTTTGAAATTGTGTTGATCTCGATAAGGTCCCTTCTCATTCTATTAAATCTACATTACCTGTAGAGTCATAGAGTCATACAGTGTGGAACCAGGCCCTTTGGCTCAACGTGCCCACACTGACCAACATGAACATGTCCCATCTACACTAGTCCCACCTGCCTAGGTTGGGCCCATATCCCTCTCAACCTGTCCTATTCATGGACCTGTCCAAATGTTTTTTAAACATTGCGATTATACCTGCTGTAGAGAAATCTTATTTTTTAATTACTCCTCATCTGACAACTGTTTCACCCGAGAACTGCTGGATAGTCCAAAGGTGCAGGAGCAGGCCATTTGGCCCTCCGAGCCAGCATTGCCATTCAATATGATCATGGCTGATCATCTAAAATCTGTACCCCGTTTCCTGTTTTTCCCCCAAATCCATTGATTCCTTTAGTCCTAAGGACTAAATCTAACTCTCTTTTGAAAATATCCATTGACTGGTGTTGCTGGCACGAAGGGCCAAATGGCCTACTCATACACCTTTGGACTATCCAGTCTTCTGTGGCAGAGAATTCCACAGATTCACAACTCCCTGGGTGCAATTTTAGTTCCTCATCTGTCCTAAATGGCCCACCCCTTATTGTTAAACTGTGACCCCTGTTTCTGGTCTCCCCCAACATTGGGAACATGTTTCCTGCCTCCAGCCTGTCCAATCCTTTAATAATTTTACATGTTTCTATAAGATCCCCTCTCATCCTTCTAAATTCCAGTGAATACAAGCCCAGTCGACCCATTCTTTCATCATATGTCAGTCCCGCCATCCCGGGAATTAACCTGGTGAACCTACGCTGCACTCCCTCAATGGCAATAATGTCCTTCCTCAAATTAGGAGACCAAAACTGCACACAATGTTTCAGGTGCGGTCTCACCAGGGCCCTCCCTGTACAACTGCAGCAGGACCTCCTTGCTCCTAAACTCAAATCCTCTCGCAATGAAGGCCAATATGCCATGAGCTTTCTTCTCTGCCTGCTGTTTCTGCATGCTTCCTTTCAGTGACTGATGTACAAGCACACCCAGGTCTCGTTGCACCTCCCCTTTTCTAATCTGATGTGTAAGCAGTGTATTCCACTTGTGAAATTAGCTTCCAATGGATTCCAGCACATTTCCGATCTCCAGTGAATCTTTTTAGTTTAGTTTAGTTTGAGATACAGTGCGGAAACAGGCCCTTCGGCCCACTGTCCGCACCGACCAGCGATCCCCACACATTAACACTATCCTACACACGTTAGGGACAATTTACACTTATACCAAGCAACCCTGTAACCTACAACCCTGTATGTCTTTAGAGTGTGTGAGGAAACTGAAGATCGTGGAGAAAACCCATGGGGAGATCATACAAACTCCGTACAGACAGCACTCGTAGTCGGGATCGAACCTGGGTCTCCGGCGTTGCAGGCTCTGTAAGGCAGCAACTCTACCGCTGTGCCACCGTGCTGCCCAATCGGCAATAGAAAATAGTCAAATGACTAAAGAGCAAACATTTGTATAAATATCTCATAAAACACAGAACAGGGAACAGCACAGGAACAAGCCCTCTGGCCCACAACGTCTGTGCCGAACATGATGTCAAGCCCAACTCTTATCTGCCTGCACAGGGTCCTTACCCCTCCATTCCCTGCATAGCCACGTGCCTATCCAAAAGCCTCTTACTGTATCTACCTCCACCGCCATCTCTGGCAGCACATTCCAGGCACCCACCACCCTCTGTGTAAAAAAAACGTTGCCCGACACAACCCCTTTAACTTTGCTTCTCTCACCTTAAAGCCGTGCCCTTTAGTCTTTGACATTTCCTTCTTGGGAAAAGATGGTTCTGACTGTCCAGACACTGAGAAATAGGAACATCTCATAAGGTTCTTTGCTCCCGTTGTAAAGCTGATGAATGACCAGCAGGAGGCGTTGGTAAAACAAAGAGTCAGCTGTCCCACCTTTTGATGAGACCCAGCAATCGCTTGCTGTATTTAATTAAAAAAAGAACTGGAAAATCTCCGTGGAAGTTAGCTGTTGAAATCGTTGGAAACTCCTGTGAGAAAATACAGGCCGATGCTGAAGTTGAGCTAATGAGCAAAAAACAAAAATAGAATTGTCAGGGGACGCAGCCTGCAAAAGGATAGAGGCCTTGGATAGAGGGTTTGAGTTATAGGGAGAGTTATAGGCAAGCTAGGTCTTTTTTTCTTTAGAGCATGGGAGGCCGAGGGATTACCTTATTGAGGGGTGTACCATACCATGACGAGGCATGGATCAAGAGAACGTCCACCGTCTTTTTCCGAGGGTAGAGGATTCTAAAACTAGAGCACATAGGCTTTAAGGCGAGAGGAGAGAGATTTAAGAGGAACCTCAGGGGGAAACGTTTTCACTCAGAGGGTAGTCTGTATCTGGAATGAACTACCAGGTGAAGCAATAGAATGGATACGATTACGGCGTTTAAAGTGGAGAATGACAAATTCGGGTATTAGTAAGGGCATCAAAGGTTAAGGGGAGAAGGCAGAGGGATGGGGTGCAGAGGGAAAGATAGATCAGCCATGATTGAATGGCGGAGTAGATTCAATGGGCTGAATGACCTAATTCTGCCGCTATGGCTGATGACATTTTGACAGATATACGGATAGAAAGGGTTTAGACGGCTACGGACTAAATGTGGGCAAATGGGACTATTCTAATATGCAAACTCGGTGGTCCGGGGTCTGTTTTCATGCTGTACATCTCTGTGATTCTATGTCCTTTTGGAAACTGCGTTCTCTTCACAATTTTATGTTTTCTTGCTCATCGGGGCCTTAAGTGAGTCCCACAGTTGTAAAAATTTAACATTTCCATCACCTACAACGGGACCCCACTACTGGTCACATCTTCCCATCCCCTCCCCTTTCTACGTTCCGCAGAGACTATTCCCCCCGTAACTCCCTAGTCCACTCGTCCCTTCCTACCCAAACCACCCCATCCCCGGGAACTTTCCCCTGCAACCGCAGGAGATGCAACACCTGTCCCTTTACCTCCCCCCTCAACTCCATCCAAGGACCCAAACAGTCTTTCCAGGTGAGACAGAGGTTCACCTGCACCTCCTCCACCTCATCTATTGTATCCGCTGCTCTAGATGTCAACTTCTTTACATCGGCGAAACCAAACGCCAGGCTCGGCGATCGTTTCGCTCAACACCTTCGCTCAGTCCGCCTTAACCAACCTGATCTCCCGGTGGCTGAGCACTTCAACTTCCCCTCCCACTCCCAGTCTGACCTTTCTGTCATGGGCCTCCTCCAGTGCCATAGTCAGGCCCACTGGAAATTGGAGGAGCAGCACCTCATATTTCGCTTGGGCAGCTTGCAGCCCAGTGGTATGAACATTGACTTCTCCAACTTTAGATCGTTCCTCTGTCCCTCTCTTCCCCTCCCCCTTCCCAGTTCTCTCTCTACCTTCCTGTCTCCACCTATATCCTTCCTTTGTCCCGCCCCCTTGACATCAGTCTGAACAAGGGTCTCGAACCAAAACGTCACCCATTCCTTCTCTCCTGAGATGCTGCCTGACCTGCTGAGTTTCTCCAGTATTTTGTGAAATAAATACCCACAGTTGTAAATATAGGCAAGATGATGAAGGGAGTTCTCGTGTTTTAGAATGAATGGCCAAATGAGGTATTAAAAAAATTACCAGTGGTTCAGAGGTTGCAAACTGGAGATGGGAGTGAATGTCACCTGGAAGGATGCAGCAACCCCAGATGATAATGTGAAACCGAGTACAGTAATTGGTTGTCACTTGTCGTGGGAGAGATTGCACGGGAGTTATGACAAGGGCTGAAAATAGTGGCGACAATACAAATTTTTAGCTCATTGATCTGAGAAGATGGACAGAGATTATTGAAACTAAGATCTGAAAGAAAAAAAGACCAGGGAACTAGAAATAACAATTAAAATTTCAAATTATTTATCAACGTCGATAAAAACTGGAATGGAATTTTGTTACAAGCAGGGCATTGTATTACAGGTGAAAAATAACCTGCAAGTTTTCTGAAGAAAAGTCTTCATCAAAAACAGAAAAACTTTAGATGCAAAGCTAGGATAGATTCGTATAGAGACAAAAGGAACTGCAGATGCTGGAATGTTGCGTGGAACACAAAATGTTGGAGAAATTCAGCGGGTCAGGCAGCATTATAGAGGACATAGATAGGTCTGAAGAGGGGTTTCGACCTGAAGTGTCACCTCTTCCTCTTCTCCAGTGATGCTGCAAGACCCGCTGAGTTACTTCAGCATTTTGCGTCGATCTTCAATGCAAACCAGCATCTACAGTTCCTTCCTACGCGTACACAGGCGACTTTTATCCAGACTGTCTGAAGAAAGATCTCGATCCGAAACGCTACATATCCATGTCCTCCAGAGATGTTGCCTGACCCGTTGAGTTACTCCAGCACTTTAGATCAGAATCAGAATCGGAATCAGAATTACCTTTATTGTCATCCAAAAAACAAGTCTTTTGGACGAGATTTCGTCACCCACAGTCCAACAGTAAGAGCAATAAAATAAGCAATTGCACACACAACCACAACCAACACAAAACAAAACAAAAGGAACATCCATCACAGTGAGTCTCCTCCAGTCACCTCCTCACTGTGATGGAAGGCCAGAATGTCTTTTCTCTTCCCCTGCCGTCTTCTCCCGCGGTCAGGCTGTTGAAGTTGCCAGGCCGGTGAAAGGTCCGCGGTGGGCCGACCCAAGCCCCGCGATCCGGGGCAGGCAAAGACGCTGCCGCTGCATGTCGGGGCGGTCGTGGCTCCCGACATTGAAGCCCCCGCCGAGCAGAGAAAAATCCTATGGCCTATTTCAGGCCGCGCCGGACGGTGAAATGTCTGCGGTGGGCTGACCCAAGCCCCGCGATTCGGGGCGGGCGAACACGCTGCCGCTGCTGGAGCTCCCGATGTCGGCATCCACGCGGCCCGTGCCGAAGCCTCCGAAGGCGAGTCGCAGCCGCTCCCGCAGCCTCCGAAGACAGCCGGCTCCGCAGATGGTAAGTCCGGTCCGCGGGCTCTGCGAACCAGAGCCCAAGTGGTCCCAGGTGGAGGCCAACCAGCTCCAGGTGTTTGGCCGATGGTAGGCCGCAGTGGGAACGGAGACACCACCCAGAAAACAAAGGTCGGGTCTCCGTTCGGAAGAGACAAATTTACAATTTTTCATATAGATTCATATAGAATTGGTGGCAAAGTAGATTGAGAACTGTTGAATTAGGAGTAAAGAGCATGCTAGATTGCATTAATCAGGAAGAAAAGAAAACACTAGTTTGGCACAACTCTTTTCCCGTGGTAGGGGCATCTAGAACCAGAGGACTTAGGTTTAAGGTGCGGGGAAAGATTTAATAGGAAACTGAGGGGCAACAGTTTCACATAGAAGGTGGTGGATATATGAAACGAGCTGCCAGAGGAGGTAGTTGAGGCACATTTATGTGTTAAATGTATAACAACATTTAAAAGATATTTGGACGGGTAAATAGATATGGAATGGTTTAGCAGGTTATTGGCCAGGGGCAGGCAAATAGGACTAGTTAAATGGGCATTAAGGTAGGCATGTATTGTTGTGATATTGCAAGGACTACTTTGTTGTATCACAAGGACTACTTTGTGTGCCCGTGTAGTAACACATATACAAGAGAATTAGGTGATTTGGTGGTCACTCTGGTTCCAGGTGGCCGTGGAATAAACAGCCTGGATTTATGCTCCAGCTTTCAAACCTTTCAAACCAACACATGTACTTGTGGTCCGTCCAGAGTCATAACAAAGATATAACAGATATCGGACAACATGTACAGCTGGGCTGGAGTAACTCAGCGGGTAGGGCAGCATCCCTGGAGAACATAGATAGGTGATCCTTCGAGTTAGGACACTTTTTCAGATCCATCTATCCACGTTCTCCAGAGGGCAGCATGGTGGCACAGCCATTGAGTTGCTGCCTTACAGCGCCAAAGACCCGGGTTTGATCCTGACTACCAGTGCTGTCTGTACGGAGTTTGTACGTTCTCCCCGTGACAATGTGGGTTTTCTCCGGGTGCTCCGGTTTCCTCCCACACTCCGAAGACGTACAGGTTTGTAGGTTAATTGGCGTCTGTAAATTGTAAATTGTCCCTAGTGTGTATGAAAGTGCCAGTGCACGGGGTGATTGCTGGTCGGCATGGATTTGGAGGGGCCGAAGGGCATGTTTCCACCTTGCATCCCTAAAATCTAAAGATGCTGCCTGACCCGCTGAGTTACTCCAGCACATTTGTGTCTTTCTTTGTAAACCAGCATCTGCAGTTCTTTTGTTTCTAAAGTTGTGCCAAAATGCCTGGTCCCGTGTTGTATGACTCTATGACTCAGGGAGAGAAAGAAATCAATAATAAGATATAATTGCTTCTGTTGATTAATGGACAGCATCCGTTTTTAGACTAGTTTTTTATAAAGCAGATGGATTGATTGCAATATGTTAGAGTCAGGCTTATGATCCCATGGTGGTCTCAGCTTCAATGTATTAATGCAGGTGAAAGGACAATGGAGGGGCTCTTGAATAAATGAATTAGTGTCAGGAACTCGAGACGGATTAATGAAAATTAATATCAAAGGATTGATATTTAAAAGGCTTTCCGGAAAATGAAATGACAACAGTCAAATGTGCAGTCACAAAAGAACAGGTTGGAATGCTGGTGGGACCCTGCACTGTGTGTGTTTTCACTGCAACTCCTCATTATGTGTCGTTCAATGGTCACGATCCTCTGATCTTTGCCTCCGCACTGCCTCTGCAATATTCACTGCGGCGGAGTTACGTGACAGAAAGCGCAGCACTCTTTAATTCTCCAAGTGCTGTTATAATTGGTCTCATTGTCCTCGGATCAGAATGGAGTGTGTTAGCCTGGTTCCCACACCTGCTCATTACCACGACCTTCCACCGAAACATGTGGAGTGGGCGGGCACGTCTGTAATGAGCTCAAGGTTGAACAGCCAACTGATGCCTTGGCTCAGACATGAACTGTGCCAGTTTGTTGAGCTGTTGGAGGTGTGGTGTCATGGATTCATCGAGTCATGTAGCACGTAAACAGACCCTTCTGCCCAACTTGTCCAGCGAGGTAAAGGAGATAATAATTGACCTCCAGCAAGCAAAGAGATACACATACCCCGGTTTGCATTGACAGCACCAAAGTAGAGATGGTCGAAAGCTTCAAGCTCCTCGGAGTAAATATCACCAGCAACTTGTCCTGGACCAGCCACATTGAAGCAATGGCCAAGAAAGCACACCAACGCCTCTACTTCCTTAGAAAGCTTATGAAGATCGACATGTCCCCTGCAACTCCCACCAGATTCTACAGAAAGGATTTTATCAGGATGCATCACAGCATGGTTTTGGAACAACTCCACCCAAGACCGCAAGAAATTGCAGAGAATTGGGGATGCAGCCCAGACCATCACGTGAACCAACCTCCCCTCCATTGACTCCGTCTACACCTCACGCTGCCTCGGCAAGGCCGCCAGCATCATCAAGGACGAGTCGCGCCCCAGAAACTCCCTCTTCTCCCCTCTCCCATCAGGTAAGAGGCACAGAAGTGTGAAAACACATACCTAAGATTCAGGGACAGTTTCTTCCCAGCTGTTCACAGGCAACTGAACCATCCTATTACCAATTAGAGGGCTATTCTGACCGACCATCCACCTGATCGGATTATCTTTAATCAGACTTTATCTTGCACTAAATGTCATTCCCTTTATCCTGTATCTGTACACCATGAATGGCCTGATTGTAATCATGTATGGTCTTCCTGCTGACTGGATAGCACCTCAGTAATGTAAACTAAACCTGCCCAAATATGTTTAAACGTTGACACAGCCTTTAAATGAATCTGCTCGCTCACAGACCAATCACATATGGGGGAACCACCTGGATAGGCACCAGAATTGCAAAATAACAATGTTCTTTTTACTAATTCTTCAGCTAATTAATGTGCACCTTCGCGTCTCACTCTGATTCTAGGTCGCGACACCCAGCGCACGAACACATTAATAATCTCCAGTTCCCTTCACACACTGATGACCTTCCAAAATTCTGCTCTCCAATTTCTCCCCGAAGTAACAAGACACAAAGTGCTGCTGTAATTCGTCAGGTCAGGCAGCTGCTCAGTGGAGCACATGATCGGATGATGTTTCACACCGAGCCCCAAAACATCGTCTATCTTTTAAATGGTATCATTGCAGCTGCCATGACTGGTGCAGGTGGACGCAAACTGCTGGAGTAACTCAGCGGGCCAGGCAGACTCCGTCTGAAGAAGGGTCTCGACCCGAAACATCACCCATTCCTTCTCTCCCGAGGTGCTGCCTGACCGGCTGAGTTACTCGAGCATTTTGTGTCTCCCTTCCATTTAGACCAGCATCTGCAGTTTTTTTCCCCACGTCTATTGAGGGGGCTATCAAATGGTAAAACATGCAGGTAAAGGGAATTGAACTTTGTAAGTGTCATTTGTTTTATTCATCAGTACAAATCCAGAATTCTGTGTGAATCACAGTCATCATTGCAACAGGTCATGAATTTTCACGTTGCTGAGTCGACTTATCTTGCAAGTGAGTCAGAGCAGTTGATCCTTTCCCCCGGACTGTCTGTACAATTGGCAATACAAGCATCCATTTCAAGAGGATTAGAGTATAAAAGCATGGATGTAATACTGGGGCTTTATAAGGCGCCAGTCAGGCCACATTTGGAAGATTGTGATGAGTTTTGGGCTCCATATCCGAGGGAGGTGTTTGCTGACATCGGAGAGGGTCCAGAGGAGGTTTTACAAGAATGATCCCGGGGACGATTGGGTCCATGTACGAGGAGCATTTAATGTATCACAAAATGCTGGAGCAACTCAGCGGGTCAGGCAGCATCTCAGGGGAGAAGGAATGGGTGACGTTTTGGGTCGTGGCCCTTCATCAGAGCATTTAATGGTTCTCGGCCTATCCTCGCTGGAGTTTAGGAGGAGGAGGTTGGCTCTCATCGAAACCTACCGAATAATGAAAGGTCTAGATAGAGTGGATGTGGAAAAGATGTTTCCCTGTTGTGGGAGAGTCTGGGACCAGATGGCACAGCCTCAGAATAAAAGGAGGTATCTTTAGAATGGAGGTGAGGAGGAATTTCTTTGGCCTGGGGTAGTTGCTTTCTCTAAATTCAAGTAACTCCAGTATTCCCTCCCCTCCCCTCTCTCCTCCCCTTTCACATCCTAGTCACCCTACCAGTTCCACTGTTCGCAGCCTCGTCTCCCTCTTGTTATCACACCTTCCCCAGCCAACATTGGGCCATTATGGGCTCCCTCCTTCCTGAGGTCATCCCCCCCCCCTCCCCCTCATCTCTGCTTTCAGTCTGAAGAAGGTTCCAACCCGAACCGTCACCTATTCCCTTTCTCCAGTGATGGCTGCCTGACCCGCTGAAATACTTTTTGTCTGTCTGCTTTGGTATAAACTAGCATCTGCAGTCCCTTCCAACACAGTGAGTTGCTCCAACCTATCTTTCCCCATTAAATGCTGGTCTATTTCTAACATGTTTCGCTATAATATTGGATAGCTTTACTCATTGATTGTGATATTCTGTGGTCCATTCTATTTGCCCTGACACTGTAAAATGTCACCAGAATAAGTTTCACTTGAACAGCATTTTCCATTAACGGCATGTGGTGAACTAGCTAAAGTGTCTTGAATCGTTATTGAACAGTCTGGCGACTGTATCAGTTTGCATGTCATTGGGCTGGTTGTTAATTGACGCTCTAACTTGATCTGTTGGTTTGCTGCCATTATTGTGGCCTAGACACAATTCCCAATTGCTCCCTGACCGAGCAGACCTTCAAATAATGAAATATTCCTTTTGTTCTTTTTGAAACTTCTTTGAAATGTGTTTTAGACAATAGACAATAGGTGCAGGAGGAGGCCATTCGGCCCTTCGAGCTATCACCGCCATTCAATGTGATCATGGCTGATCATTCTCAATCAGTACCCCATTCCTGCCTTCTCCCCATACCCCCTGACTCCGCTATCCTTAAGAGCTCTATCTAGCTCTCTCTTGAATGCATTCAGAGAATTGGCCTCCACTGCCTTCTGAGGCAGAGAATTCCACAGATTCACAACTCTCTGACTGAAAAAGTTTTTCCTCATCTCAGTTCTAAATGGCCTACCCCTTATTCTTAAACTGTGGCCCCTTGTTCTGGACTCCCCCAACATTGGGAACATGTTTCCTGCCTCTAACGTGTCCAACCCCTTAATAAGTTTTGTTGCTTCTTGTCCCAACATTGGATCTACAGGATGTCAAAATGTGAGCATAATGGAGCAGTGGTAGAGCTGCTGCCTTACAGATCCAGGGACCCGGGTTCGATCCCGACTACAGGTGCTGTCTGTACGGAGTTTGCACGTTCTCCCCGTGACCTGCGTGGGTTTTTTCCAGGTGCTCCGGTTTCCTTCCACATTCCAAAAGATGAGCAGGTTTTTAGGTTAATTGGCTTCTGTAAATTATCCCTCGTGTGTAGGATAGAACTAGTGTACTTGGTTGGCGCGGATGCAATGCCGAAGGGCTCGTTTCCACGTTGTATCTCTAAATTAAACGAAATGAAGTGAAGCGAAACAAAACTGAACTAAACCCACTATTTCTGCAACTGATCACTTGGCTGTTTTGAACTGAGAAATCTGAGGTGCATGAAATCCTTCGCAACTATAGCAATGGACTGAATTGATCCCATCAGTAAACTTTGGACAGGGTTTTTAGTCTTGGATTTGCCACAAAGAATCAAGAGTCAAGAGTGTTTTATTGTCACATGTCCCAGATAGAATAATGAAGTTCTTACTTACGGCAGCACAACAGAATATATAAACATGGTTCAGTGTGTATTTAGGAAAGGAATTGTAGATACTGGTTTAGAAACATAGAAACATAAAAATTAGGTGCAGGAGGAGGCTATTCGGCCCTTCGAGCCAGCACCGCCATTCATTGTGATCATGGCTGATTGTCCCCAATCAATACCCCGTGCCTGCCTTCTCCCCATATCCCTTGATTCCACTGCCCCTAGAACTCTCTCTTAAATCCATCCAGTGATTTGGCTTCCACTGCCCTCTGTGGCTAAGAATTCCATAAATTCACAACTCTCTGGGTGAAAAAGTTTTTTCTCACCTCAGTTTTAAATGGCCTCCCCTTTATTCTAAGACTGTGGCCCCTGGTTCTGGACTCGCCCAACATTGGGAACATTTTTCCTGCATTTAGCTTGTTCAGTCCTTTTATAATTTTTTATGTTTCTATAAGATCCCCTCTCATCCTTCTAAACTCCAGTGAATACAAGCCTAGTCTTTTCAATCTTTCCTCATATCTCAGTCCCGCCATCCCAGGGATCAATCACGTGAACCTATGCTGCACTGCCTCAATTACAAGGAAGTCCTTCCTCAAATTAGGAGACCAAAACTGTACACAATACTCCAGATGTGGTCTTACCAGGGCCCTATACAACCGCAGAAGAACCTCTTTACTCCTATACTGAAATCCTCTTGTTATGAAGGCCAACATTCCATTAGCTTTCTTAAACTAAAGATCGACACAAAATGCTGGAGTAACTCAGCAGGACAGGCAGCAGCTCTGGAGAGAAGGAATTGGTGACGTTTCGGGATGAGCGGGTCTGAAGACGGGTCTCGACCCGAAAAGTCACCCATTCCTTCTCTCTAGAAGTTGCTGCCTGGCACGCTGAATTACTTCACATATACATACACACATGTGTATATCCAAAGGTTACATTTCCATCAACCACAGCTAGTTTCTATGCAAGCTTAAATGTCACACTTTATAAGTAACCGCTTTAAATAAATCTCTTCTTAAGCCCTTGGCTCCTCTAGGGAGCATAGGCCATTGACAAATGTCCTCCACCTCACTCGGTTGTTGGCGGTTCTTTCGAGATCTCCCCAGTTGAGCCCACTCCCAGACATTTCTGCCTGGACACCTCTTCTCCAGCTGTTCCTGGGGCGACCTCTTTTCCTTTTTCCTTGGGGGTTCCATTTCAGGGCTTGCCGGGTGATGTTTGTGGCAGGCTTTCTGAGGGTGTGTCCAATCCAACTCCATTTTCTCCTTCGGATTTGTAAGTCAATGGGATCCTGGCTTGTTCTTTTCCACAGGTCCACATTGATTACTTTGTCTCTCCTCCAGATGTTTAGTGTTCTCCTGAGGCAGGTGTTAATGAATGCTTGCAGCCTGTTTGTTGTGTGTGTTTTGTTGTTATCCATGTCCCTGATCCATACAGCATCACCTGCTTCACATTTGAGTTAAAGATGCGTATTTTGATGTTGATTGAGATGTATTTTGAACTCCAGATCTTCCTGAGCATGTTAAACACCACCCTAGCCTTATTGATTCTGCTTTTTATGTCTGCATCTGCCCCACTGGTGGTGTCCACAACACTGCCTAGGTATGTGAATGTTTCTACCTCCTCCAGAGCAGTGCTGTGCATGAGGGTAGGGTTGCTGGTTTTGGAGTGGATCTTCATCACCAGTGTCTTTGCTGTATTGGGTGCAAGTCCAAGTTTTGTTGCAGCTTGTGAGAGTCTGTCCGTCTTCTCCTGCATTTGTTCTGTGTGTGTGTGAAAGGAGAGCTATGTCATCTGCAAAGTCAAGGTCATTGACTAGCTGCTCCCACATTGTCCACTGGATTCCTTTTCTTTTCCCTTCAATCGTTTCCATCATGATCCAGTCAATTGCCAGGAGGAACAGGAATGGTGACAGTAGACATCCCTGCTTGACGCCCGTTTTGACACTAAAGCTCTGGGAGAGCTGGCCTGCATGCATAACTTTGCATGAGGTTCCATCACACGAGTTCTTGATTAAGTTTATGATCTCGGTGGGAATTCCATAGTGGTCCATTAGGCGCCATAGTGCTGCTCTGTCTAAGCTGTCAAACGCTTTCTTAAAGTCGATGAGGTTGATGTACAGGGACGTGTTCCATTCAATAGACCGTTCAACGATGATGCGTAGCGTTGCTATGTGGTCTCGACCCGAAACGTCACCCATTCCTTCTCTCCCGAGATGCTGCCTGACCTGCTGAGTTACTCCAGCATTTTGTGAATAAATCGATTTGTACCAGCATCTGCAGTTATTTTCTTATACTACGTGTTGCTATGTGGTCTGTGCATGAGCGATCCTTCCTGAATCCTGCTTGCTGGTCCCGTAGCCTCTCGTCTACAGCTTCCTGAAGACGGTTGAGGATGACCCGGTTGGGAATTTTACTGGGTACTGAAAGTAGGGTGATCCCTCGGTGGTTGTTACGCTTTCTTGGGTCACCTCTTTTTGGCAGTTTCACAATGTGTCCCTCTGACCATTCTGTGGGTGCCTTTTTTCCTCCTCCCAAATTCTCCCAAAGAAGTCACAGATCATGTCACAGAAAACCAAATTGACCACGTTTGTATCTGTGAAAAGTTCAGAAGGTCGATGGAAGATGTCAGAACAAGAAGACGAGCAGATGCAGCTTCGGACCACCACTTCCTGGTATGGAAATTCAAGCCAAGGCTGAGAAGACACCACCGTGCCAAAAGCCAAAGAGCGAAATACAACACTGAATATACCTCAGCAGTGCTCAAGTGGTGAAGACATTCAAGGATATCCTCTCAAGGGAAAACACAAGAGCTACAGCTGGGGAGGAAGGAAGGATGGACAATAAACGAGGAGTGGGGACACCGAAAAGCTGCTTGGAGCTCAACCTCGCCCTCGGGAGAAGGACCCAAAAGCACAAGGAGTGGATAGCACCAGAAACCCTCAACACAATCCAACAGAGGAGAAAGTTCAAAGAGAAAGTGAACAAAAGAACAAAAAGCTTTGGCCCAAAAGGAGTACAACTGATGCCACAAAGAAGTGCGAAAGAACATCAGGAGGGACCAGAGAACACAGGTGGAGACTGGCCAAGGCGGCACGGTGGCGCAGCGGTAGAGTTGCTGCCTTACAGCGAATGCAGCGCCGGAGACTCCGGTTCGATCCTGACTACGGGCGCCGTCTGCATGGAGTTCGTACGTTCTCCCCGTGACCTGCGTGGGTTTTCTCCGAGATCTTCGGTTTCCTCCCACACTCCAAAGACGTACAGGAATGCAGGTTAATTAGCTGGGCAAATGTAAAAATTGTCCCTAGTGGGTGTAGGATAGTGTTAGTGTGCGGGGATCGCTGGGCGGCGCAGACCCGATGGGCCGAAGGGCCTGTTTCTGCGCTGTATCTCTAAATCAAAAAAAAAAAATCTAAAAGAAAATCTAAATTGTGGCGTCTCAAAGGAACATGAGGGAGTTGTATACCATCACAAGGAAATTGTCCGGGACATCCCTCCATAGTAATAATCCAATTACAGACAAGAACGGCCAACTGCTTTCCACCCAGGAGGCTCAGCTCGACAGATGGGTAGAGCATTTCGAAGAAGTCCTAAACAGGCCACCACCGGCAGTACAGCCACATATTCCCAAAGCCGGGATACCACTACAAATTAAGTGTGATAGACCAACAAAATCAGAAATAAAGGCTGCTGTCAAGCAACTGAAAACTGGCAAGGCTGCTGGCCCTGACAATATTCCACCTGAAGCCCTTAAAGTAGATATAGACTCATCAACAGACATGCTCTGCAGCTTTAAATAAATCGGTTCACTCACAAACAAATCATAAAAGGGGAACAACCTAGAAAAGCACCAGAATCGCAATCCATCGGCAGGTTCTTGAACTAATTAATGTGCGTCCTCACGTCTCACTCTGATCCCAGCTCATGATACCAAACTCGTAAAGCAGTTTCAACTTTTTGAAAAAGCTGTGGATTAAAATAATCTTCCAGTTGCTGCGCATTTTCAAACAAAACATGATTTATCAATGTGCTCCGTGTTTCTTGCCCAAAGCACTAATATTCAGATGCCACATTATTTCGAGTTCTCTATCCTTCAACATTTGAGGCACTTTTTGCCGTGAGCAACATCTCCGTTCATTCGATGTACGAGCTGAAGGATTCTTGAGCTCAATCATACACGCGAAGGCCCCTGAAATAGGCAGCGAGAGAGCCATGTTATCTAACTCATGTTACACAATGGCTAAACTAACTGGGTGCCACCGTAGCTCCCTGACAATGTCTCTGCTCACTGTAGCTTGCTATTCTACGCATTCTCTTGACATAACACTGCACAACACCAACCACTACCTCAGCAAAAGAACAATGGTCCCAACCCAAAGAGACGCCTATCCATATCCACTCCCTCCACAGATGCTGCCTGACCCGTTGAGCTATTCCAGCACTTTGTGCTTGGTTCACGACTCCAGCATCTGCAGTTCCTTGTTTCTCCACCTTGACAAGTAACGTCTTCGATGGGCTTGTGTTTTGTGGTTGCACTGCAGGTTTCGGCTTTGCGCTGTTATTAATTGATTGTAGTATTGATTATTCAATATTTATTTGTGTGTTATTGTGTTTATCGGCCTGGTGAGGTGCTGCAAGTGAGAATTTCATTAGTGTCGGTACATAAGACAAGTAAACACACTCGACTCTTCTACGGTTGCTGGAAGCCTAGCCAGATAACATTCCACACAAAAGATTGTTTTGATGCTGAAGTTGAGCTGCAAATGAAGCTACAGCTTGTCAAGTGACAAACATCAATGTCATTCAACAAATGTTGACAATTTCTCTCGTCTCTCCCCCCCCCCCACCCACCCACCCTCCCTCCACTGATGCTGCTTGTCTTGCTAAATTTCCCCATCAGTTTGTTTTTTTGCTCAGTGTAAATAAGTTATCATCCGTGTCCCAATTTTTAATCTGTTCATGAATACATTCATATCTAGTAATTGTGCTTTATTTGCAAAACCGTGACTTTAGTTTAGTTTATTTTAGAGATACAGCATGGAAACAGGCCTTTCGGGCCACCTAGTCCGCACCGACCAGCGATCCCCACACATTAACACTATCCTACACACACTAGGGACAATTTACACTTGTGCCAAGCCAATTAACCTACAAACCTGTACATTTTTGGAGTGCGGGAGGAATCCAGAGATCTTGGAGAAAACCTACACAGGTCACGGGGAGATTTTTTTTTTTTTAGATTTAGAGATACAGCGTGGAAACAGGCCCTTCGGCCCACCAAGTCCGTGCCGCCCAATGATCCCCGCACATTAACACTGTAGATGGGCTATTGCATGCTAGCCAATCGTAGTGCTTGTTAGTAGTAGTCCCGCCTGCGTCAGGCGGTAGATGTAGCAGCTCGGAACTGTAATGTACTGCAGGTTCTATGATGTAAGTGCTTCAATAAAATGATGCGTTCTATCTTAGCGTGGATTTAACCACTTTATTACATGGTGACAGAAGTTTCTTCGACAGGTCCAGTAAGCCACTCACACCTCTTGCACGTGGACAAGTGGTTCGTCTGCAAACCGACAAGGGGCATGCACGACTGGGACATATTTACGGCCCTTCCAAGGAGCCACGTTCATACCTGGACGAAGTGGACGGGGTCATCTACAGACGCAACCGTCAACACATCCTTCCGGTGAAGGAACCGCGTCCTGCGACTCCGGGTCCTGACGCCCTGCATCTCGTGTACACTCCCACAGTTGATTCACCACCAACCGTTGTTCCTGCCGTGGGTTCCCCGTGTCGGTCGGTGCCTGGCGCGCCCATGTCCTCTCCCACTAGTCCTGTCAAGTCGCCTGTTGCATCCCCACTCTCCTCCCCTTGTTCTCCCGCGAAAGGAGGTGAGGCGGTCTCTTACCGCACGAGGACCGGACGGGTTTGTAGGCCATCCGTTAGATATGGCGATTTTGTGTAACTTTGCTAGTATATTCTTCACATTTTTATTTTTCATTGCTTAAGCTTCCGTTGTTTCTTTATTTTTACAAGAAGAGATGTAGATGGGCTATTGCATGCTAGCCAATCGTAGTGCTCGTTAGTAGTAGCCCCGCCTAGTATGTGCTTTATAATATTAAGAACTCGCCTACATCAGGCGGTAGATGTAGCAGCTCGGAGCTGTAATGTACTGCAGGTCCTATGATGCAAGTGCCTCAACAAAATGATGCGTTGTATCTTAGCGTGGACTTAACCACTTCATTACAAACACTATCCTACACACACTGGGGACAATTTTTACATTTACCCAGTCAATTAACCTACAAACTACGTCTTTGGAGTGTGGGAGGAAACCGAAGATCTCGGAGAAAACCCATGCAGGTCACGGGGGGGGGAACGTACAAACTCCGTACAGACAGCACCCATAGTCGGGAACGAACCCAGGTCTCCGGCGCTGCATTCGCTGTAAGGCAGCAACTCTACCGCTGTGCCACCGTGCTGACTGGAGCACACATTGTGTTGGAGGAATTAGGCAGCACGGTGGCACAGCGGTGGAGTTGCTGCCTTACAGCACCAGAGACCCCAGTTGGATCCTGACTATGGGTGCTGTCCGTACGCAGGCTGCAGTTTCTCCCCGTGACCGTGTGGGTTTTCCCCGAGTGTTCTGTTTTCCTCCCCCATCCCAAGAAGTGCGGACTGGTAGGTTCATTGGCTTCTGTAAAACTTCCCTGAGCGTGTAGGATAGAACTAGTGTGCAAGGAATGCCCGAGGAGCTCAAAAGTAAACAGCAGATGTTAGAGATTTGAAATAAAACAGAAAAGGTTGGAAACACTCAGCAGGTCAGGCAGCATCTGTGCTGAGAGAAATAATTCACTTGTCAGACTATTGACCAGAAATTGATCTTTGGTCTTTGTGGCTGGTGTCTGACCATCACTCAGGCTAGTCCCTTTCATCTGTCTTTGGCCCATATTCCTCTAAACCTTTCCTATCCATGTCCCTGTCCAGTGCCTTTTAATTGTTACAGTGCCTGCTTCAACTACCTGCTCCAGCAGCTCGTTCCATACACCCACAGCCCTTTGCGGGGAAAAGTTGCACCTTAGCTTCCTATTAAATCTTTCACCCCTCATTCCCCTCTTAATATCACCCATTTGTAAATGGGGAATGGATCAATAAGCCAACAGCACCATTAATACAATTAATAGTGTTCTTAGATTGATAGATTCATAGAGATATAAAACCATACACCCCAGAAACAGGCCGTTAAGCCCATCTTGTTCATGCCGAGCAAGTTAGCATACTGGCCTAGTCCTGGTCCACCCTCCATCTCCTGCCCAGGCCCCATCGCCTGCACCCCCACTCTCTCCGCCACACCCCACTCTCTACCCACCCCCCCAGTCCATCTACCACACTCCATCCCCTGCCCCTCACTTTCCCTGCCCCTCTGCCACGCCCCACTCTCTGCCCCACAACTTGCACCCCTGGGACCCCCTCTCTCTGCCCCTAATCCCACCCACCCCCGCCCACCCTCCTCTTAGCCCTGCTGAAGCAGCACACTGCACATGGGCAGCAGTGGTCTAGTGGAGAGTGCCAGCTGAGGGCAGGAGCACTGACATCAATTAGCACAGGAACAGGCCGACAGGTGCACAGATCTGGAAGACTAATCATTGCACGGTGCACAGGAACAGCTCAAAGGCAGCGTTGTGCTCCGGAAACATGCATAAATCCTCTCCCGATGATTGCAACAAATTCCAATCCAAGCTTCACCGGGGAAATCGCCCACAGCTTCTGGCCTGCACTCCAATGTCGACGTGATCCAATGTCTAGTTTAACACATTCTTCGCATGGTGAGATATTGCTTAATGTAAGCCCGTACCAATGTTTAGTCGTGAGGAGGGCTGTTCTGATCAACGCAGTGGCAGGTCGGGATCATTACCGTGTGCTTAAAAACCGCACGCTTGCAAATTGGAGGACTTGAAAGTCAGCAGGGATCTTTATGGTTACATTGGCATCAAAGCTCCCCTGATGCTCTTCTCTCTTCCCTTTAATGTATAAGCAGCCTTATCAGCTCCTGCACAGGAACACAGTAGAAGGCACCCGGGCCGGTGGCATCATGGCCTGGTTCGGCAATTCCAACGCACAGGAACGCGAGAGGCTGCAGAGAGTGGTGGACTCTGCCCGGTGCATCACGAGCACAGCCCTCCCCACCATCTACACCAGGATCTGCCTCCAGAAGGCAGCATCTACCATCAAGGATCTCCACCATCCGGGCCGTGCCCTCTTCTCACTGCTACCGTCGGGCAAGGAGGTACAGAAGCCTGAAGTCCCACTCCCCCAGGTTCAGGAGCAGCCAGTTCTACAACCATCAGGTTCTTGAACTGACCTGCACAACTCTAATCCTACCTCGCCAATAGAACACCATCGACTGGTTTTATTTCCTTACAAGTGCACAAGTTATAGGAGTAGAATTAGGCCATTTCGGCCCATGGGGTCTACTCTGCCAATTGATCATGGCTGATCTCTGCCTCCTAATCCCATGACAAATTACAATTAAAACACAAAGTACTTGGTGGGTTACATGATCAGTTTTTACTTGAATTAATTGAGATACTCCAGGATAAGCACTCAACTAAGAAAACCAAGCCCAAAGACAAAGTATATTCTAACTAAATATACCAACTGACAATAAATAACTTTGTATGCAAAAAAACAGCTACCTACATATTAACTGGCTCTTAAAACAAAACAAATCCTATACATGCAAGTATATCCTTGGGATTATCAAGTGGGTACATACCTTCACTGGCATTTTGTTGAGTTGGGCCCACAACATCTCAGGAAGGCTCAACAGTTCATTCTGGAAAGGGCGAGCCATAGTCTCAATACTTGCTCTCACCACCTATGCTACCAGTATCTACTAAATTATGGCAGCTGCAGCCAATTAGCTAACTCTAACAAATGCTAAACACCTGCATCCTATCTCCAACTATCCTAACCCATCATAAAGCTTGTAACATCACAAATATCACCCTTGCATAAGACCGGGGATGCACTTACACAGATTACAATTACAAAGAAATACACTCAATTAAAACTAGACATTCCATCAATATCCAACTGGTGGAGAGTTCATCTTTATCACGGTTTAACACATTTGGTAAAAAAATAACATCGTCAAATCCTCCAGATTGTGAAGTTTTCTGTACATTTGCAAACGAAGGTTACTTACCCCTTTAGCCAATGCTCCACAAAACACAATCTTCATTCTGATTGTTTTTAAGGATATCTAAAATAAATAGAGGGTAGAACTTTAAGGTGAGAGGGGAGATGTTTAACAGGGATATCTGGCACAATTTTGGTCACCCAGAGGCAAGTCTGTGTCTGGAATGAGCTGCCAGAGGATGCTTATAGAAGCGGATACAATTATGACTTTTTAGATTAGTTGAGAAATACATCGTGGAAACAGCCCCTCAGCCCACCGAGTCCATGCCCACCATTAATCATCTGTGCACTACTTCCATGTTATCCCACTTTTGCAGTTTGCATGGGATGAATGGGAGGGAGCCAGAGCACCCACAAGAAACCCACACGGTCATAGGGAGAACGTATAAACTCCACACAGGCAGCACCCATAGTCCGGATCGAACCGAGATCTCTGACGTTGTGAGAGACATGTGGACAGATATAGGGACAGGAAGGGCTGTTGGCCTAATGCAGGCAAATAAGACTAGCCTGGTATGCTAACTTGGTCGGCATGGTCAAGGTGGGTCAAAGGGCGGCACAGTGGCGCAGTGGTAGAGCTGCTGCCTTACAGCACCAGAGACCCAGGTTCGATCCTGACTATGGGTGTTGTCTGTACAAAGTTTGCACGTTCTCCCTGTGACCGTGTGGGTGCACAGGTTTCTCCCTGTGACCGTGTGGGTGCACAGGTTTGCACGTTCTCCCTGTGACCGTGTGGGTGCACAGGTTTGCACGTTCTCCCTGTGACCGTGTGGGTGCACAGGTTTCCTCCCACATTCCAGGTTTGTAGGTTAATTGGCTTTGATTAAATTGTAAATTGTCTCCAGTGTGTCGGATAATGTTGGTGTTTTGCTGGTCGACATCGACTCGGTGGGTCGAAGGGCCCGTTTCCACACCGTATCTCTAAAGTCTAAGGTCTAAAGGGTTTGTTTCTGTGCTGCATGGCTCAATGACTATGAGTCTATACATTTAGAACACTACTAATTGTGTCAGTGGAGCTATTGACTTATTGATTCATTCCCCATTTGCAAATGCTGCTGATGATGATAAAATTAACCAGGTTACACTCAGAATTGAAGTTACGGGACAGGTTTGTGCAGTAATGCTGGCTGGATTAGAGTGAAGATGGAATCCTTTTGCTGTGGAGTGTATAAAACGAGCTGATTATTCTGGATTGGTAGGTTGCAGTATCAGTTTTGAATTGAATTAATTGAGATACAGCACAGAAACAGGCTGTCCTGCCCACCATGACGACCATTGGTCGTGTGCTCACACGAGTTCTATGTTACCCCACTTCTGCATCCACTCCCTGCACACTAGGGGCAATTTGCATCAGCTGGGGAACGAGGTTAACTCTTGCTAAATGGCACGCCCTGAATGACTACAGAGCTTGAAATCAATGGGATATTGAGCTCCTTAAAACCTCGCTGTTACAGGAAGGAGATTGAAAACCTCATTACCTGGTGCCAAGCTAATAACCTCTCCCTCAATGTCAGCAAGGGAAAGGAGATTGTGATTGACTTCAGGAAGTGAAGCAGTACACATACCCTGGTATACATTGATGGCGCCAAAGTAGAGGTGGGCTAATGCTTCAAGTTGTTAAGAATAAATATCACCAGCAGTTTGTCCTGGATCTGTCGCACCGATGATATGGGCGAGAAAGCACAAGGAAACCTTTACTTCCTTAGAAGACTTGGCAAGTTCAGCATGTCCCCAACAATCCTCACCAACTTCTAAAGCTGTGCTGTAAAAAGCATTTTATCGGGATGCATCACAGCATGGAATGGGACCAGCTCCATCCAAGACCGCAAGAAACTGCAGAGAATTGTGGACGCAGCCCAGACCGTCACATAAACCATCCGCACCTTCTATTAACTCCGTCTACACCTCATGCTGCCTCGGCAAGACTACCAGAATATTCGAGGACCAGCCTCACCCCGGTCATTCCCTCTTCCCCATCAGGCAAGAGGTACAGAAGTGTTGCAGAGAAAGCATCCATCCAGACTCAGGGATAGTTTCTTCCCAGCTGTTATTAGACAACTGAACCATTCTTTCACCAGCTCGAGTGCGGTCCTGGCCTCCCATTTGATACCCTTGAACTATCTTTAATCGGACTTTAACGGATTTATCTTATGCTAAATTTTGTACCCTCGGTTTGACCGGATAGTACGCAACAAAACATTTTCTACTATACCTAGAAGCACAAGACAGTAATAAACTAGACTAAACTGAACTGAATTAATCTATGGCATTGACGTAGCGCATGGTAGCACAGCCAGGAACTCTCATCAGTATATCTTGGAGATACAAGGATGCTGGAATCTTGAGCAACACGCAGTGCTGGAGTAACTCAGCAGGTCAGGCAGCATCTGTGGAGGTAATGGACAGTCTGAAAGAAATATGAAAACACACACCTCCAGATTCAGAGACAATTTCTTCCTCGCTGTTATCAGGCAACTAAATCATCCTACCAACAATTGGACAGTGGTCCTGAGCTGCTATCTTACTCGTTGGAGACCCTCAGACTATCTTTAATTGGACTTTACTGGGCTTTATCTTGCACTAAAAGCTATTCCCCTTATCATGTATCTGTACATGTGGACGGCTTGATTGTGATCAAGTATGGTCTCTCCGCTGACTGGTTACCACACAACAAAATGCTTTTCACTGTACTCTCAGTACACGTGAGAATAAATTAGACTAAACTAAACTAAGAAAGGTCGCCTGTGTCTATCCCCTCCACAAATGTTACTCCAACAGCTTGTGTCTATCTTCGGTACAATCCAGCATTTGCAGTTCCTTGCCACACATGTTGTTTAACCCGTCGAGTTACTCCAGCGCTTTGTGTTGTGTGTCAGTATATCCGAAAATGGAGCAGCTGAACCAATATCTGATGCTCAATCTGCAGATCGATACGGATGATTTGGTATTGGATATTGTCAGCCTGAGCTCTGGGATGTCCATGTTGTAAACTTCAATGAACGAACTGCTTTCAGAATCAATATGACCCAGCTCCATTCCTCAGAGTTAAATGTCATTTGTGATTCATTTGCTGAAGAAACGCAGATTCTAGACACGTTATCACGAGCTGCTTAACGTTCTGAATTGAAGGCTTGTATCGACTGCAAATGGAGGCACTTGAGTTTTCAAAGCTTAATCCAGATTATTTATTAACATTATTGACAGCAGTCCAATTATTTGATGACTGTGAAAGACTGCTGGCCGGAGCTATCAATTCGTGGCTGTTACATCGAATCCTCATTCATCGCTGCTCCTTAATGAGTCCGTTTACAAGATTCTCCTTTATCCCAAAAGCTTCTCCTTAACCAGAGGTCTCTAGTTAGGGGCTGTGTCAAATGATTTTTTGAAAATTAAGATGTATGCCACACTCTTTACAATCAACTCTCCATTCATTTCTGCCTTTGAAGCATTCTGATGTGTCTTAGATGTAAAATGCCTTCCACAAATCCCCCTGAGCCAAGACAACTTTTTTTAACTCTCATAGATTTTTAACTGCTGGAAGTGCGTGAACTTTGAGTAATTAAAAATATATATTTGTCTTCATTATTTGAGAAGCGCAGTGGCACAGATGGTAGAGTTGCTGCCTTACAGAGTCCCCGGTTCGATCCTGACTGTGTGCTGTCTGTGTGGAGTTTGCACGTTCTTCCGGTGACCGAGTGGATTTCCTCCGGGTGCTCTGGCCTCTACTGATATCCCAACTATGCATCGGCTGCAGGATAAATAGTTGCTGCAACTTACTCTGCATCCAGGTGGATGATAGATGAATGAGGGTGGAGTGGAGGGGCGTAAGAGAGAGAGAGCACAAGCATAGGAAAGGGATTCATGAAATTGCCCTGTGAGGTAGTACAGACTTGATGGGCCAAATGGCCTCATTCTGTGTTATTAAAGATTCAATATAAATACCTGTATATGAGATATTAATGGAAAGGTGATGTCAAAAGGCTCTTTTGCCAAATTGTCTCAACTAGGTATATGAGCAAATTAGACATCATGTCCTCAAAGTTTCAATGGTGTACGCTCTTAATAATACATAAAGTTAAGCACTGCACTTACAACTCCATACAAAGCAGCATTCCTGATAATGGACTATTTCCTCAGGAGACCAAGAAAGTTCGGCATGTCTCAAAAATGTCCACCCTGGTCATCCCCTCTTCTCCCCGTTCCCGTTAAGCAGACGGTACAAAAGCTTGAAAGCACCTACCGCCCGATTCGGGAACAGCTTCTTCCCCACTGTTATCAGCTCTACTGCGCGATCCTCCCATAACCTGGGGTGTAATCCCGATCTTCCAACCTACCTCATTGCAGACCTTGGATCTTTTCTCGGTGCATGTAATGCAATGATGTTGAGACACTTTATTCTGCACTCCGGTACTTTTCTCTTCTCATAGCCTGTTGTATTGGTGTACGGTTTGATTGTTCTCGGTTTCGCTGAACACTTATGCTCAGTTACGTCGTGGCCTACGCGATCTCCCGGTTTCCAGACATTTTAACTCCCCTCCCCATTCCCATGCTGAGCTTTCTGTCCTGGGCCCCCTCCACTGTCAGAGTGAGGCCACATGCAAATTGAAGGAATATCTCCTCCTATTTCGCGTGGGCTGTTTACAATACAGTGAATATTGATTTCTCTAATTTGAAGTAACCCCTGCATTCCCTCTCTCTCCGTCGCTCCCCCCACCCTAATCGTCCCACTAGTTCCACTGTATGCATCTTTGTATGCCTTCGTTATCACCTCTTCCCCAGCCAAGAATGGGCCATTATGGGCTCCACCCTTCCCTGATCATCTGTTAGACAATAGACAATAGACAATAGGTGCAGGAGTAGGCCATTCAGCCCTTCGAGCCAGCACCGCCATTCAATGCGATCATGGCTGATCACTCTCAATCAGTACCCCGTTCCTGCCTTCTCCCCATACCCCCTCACTCCGCTATCCTTAAGAGCTCTATCCAGCTCTCTCTTGAAAGCATCCAACGAACTGGCCTCCACTGCCTTCTGAGGCAGAGAATTCCACACCTTCACCACTCTCTGACTGAAAAAGTTCTTCTTCATCTCCGTTCTAAATGTTCTGTTGCTGGCTCTGTTGCTGGCTCTGCTTTGTTCTAGCCTTTTCTTACCTTCAATCCCCCCCCCCCCCCCTCTACTTTCAGTCTGAAGAAGGGTCCCGACTGATAATGTCACCTATCCTTTTGCACCAGAGATGCTGCCTGACCCGCTGAGTTACTCCTGCACTCTGTGTCCATCTTCGGTATAAACCCGCATCTGCATTTCCTTCCTACACGTATATTATGATCTGAATTATGACAAAATAACTGCAGATGCTGGTACAAACCGATTTATTCACAAAATGCTGGAGTAACTCAGCAGGTCAGGCAGCATCTCAGGAGAGAGGGAATGGGGCGACGTTTCAGGTCGAGACCCTTCTTCAGTCTGAAGAAGGGTCTCGACCCGCAACGTCGCCCATTCCTTCTCTCCTGAGATGCTGCCTGACCTGCTGAGTCACTCCAGCATTTTGTGAATAAATCAATTATGATCTGAATTGACTGGATAGTGTGGAAACAAACGTTTTTCACTGTATCTCGGTACACGTGACAATAGTAAACTAATACCAATACCAACCGATTAACACAGCCCACTGTAAATACCTTTCCTGGCCTCTGAAGTTCTCGTGACAAATTTCTTTCAAAACTATTTTTCTATCGTGATTTATCACTTCAGCAGTTCGTGATTTACATTTGTACTTTCTACTCCCTTTTATTCTTTCTCTGGTTGCTTAAAAATCTAATTCTCTAATGTTTCTAACTTTCCGACTTCACAATCTAGCTGCAGGTTTTCCGTTTACCATTCTGCTCCTGTGCATTTTATATTTAGTTTGCCTCTTTCCAAAGTTTACTTTGCACGTTGTTGTTGTTTTTGCTGCAGATTTAGGTTATCCTTCGCGACCCTTGATTGGTTTAAGACGTGCTGTCTCCAACAGATGAATTTGTACCTCAGGGAAAAAGCTTTTATTTTCAGCCAAGACTGAATGCCCTCTTCACGGTCCCAAAATAAAAACTCGTTGACAGTTCCCAAATGGCTCAAAATTATTTTGAGGCAGGGGAAAATATTTTATTTTATTTCCAAAAAAAGTAGGTTTACCCAGTGAAGAAAGAATCAACAGGCAAGTATCTAATTGTCACATGAACCAGCAACGGACTAGACAGAGTGGACGTGGAAAGGACGTTTCCAATAGTGGGAGAGTATAGGATCAGAGGGCACAGTCTCAGAATATATTGAATTGAATTGAATTGAGTAAATTTTATTAGTCAAGTATGTATACATACATGGAATTTTCCTTGGTGCTTTGCTTGCAAGTAACGACACGACATACAGTAGACAATTAAAAATAAGACATTATAATTTAAACATGTGAAGAATGAAATAAAATACCAGAGCAAAAGGAGGCTACAGACTTTTGACTGTTGAGTAGAGCTACTGCTCATGGGAAAAAGCTGTTTTTATGTCTGGCTGTGGCTGCTTTGACAGTCCAGAGTCGCCTTGCTTCAAAGATTTTGAGGCCAGGGTGAGAGAGGTCAGAGATGATCTTGCCCGCTCGCTTCCTGGCCCTTGCAGTGTACAGTTCGTCGATGGGGGGGGAAGGTTGCAGCCAACAACCTTCTCAGCTAACAATTCGCTGCAGTCTCTGGATGTCGTGCTTGATGGCTGAGCCAAACCAGACCATGATGGAGAAGGTGTGGACAGACTCTACGATGGCAGTATAAAACGGGACCATCATTGCCTGTAATTGATGTATAATGGAGATGAGGAGGGGTTTCTTTAGCCAGAGGGTGGTGAATCTGTGGAATCATTACCATAGACAACTCTGGAGACCAAAACCTTAGTTATTTTGAAAGGAAAGGTTGATAAGTTCTTGATTAGTAAGGGTGTCAAAAAACTAATGGGAGGAGGCAGGAAAATGGGGTTGAGAGGGAAAAGATCAGCCATAATCAAATGGCAGAGCAGACTCGATGGGCTGATTGGTCTAATTCTGCTCCTCTATCTTATGCTTTTATGGAACAATGAAATTCTTACTTGCTTTTGCTTTACAGGCACATTAATATAAAAACACAGCAAATGAATATCCATTTATCAATAATTCCCTCCAAATTTATTGCAACTCTACTTTTTATTCCTCTTTTAAGTCACAGATTCAGTTCTATGCCCAGGACCAGAATCTGTCCTAATATCTAGTAGAGATAAGGAACTGCAGATGCTGGTTTACACAAAAAAGGACACAAAATGCTGGAGTAACTCAGCGGGTCGGTGGAGAACATTGATAGGTGACTTTTCTGATTGGGACCCATCTTCAGACCGGATATATCCTAATATCGCCCTTGGTAACTCACTGGCAGCATTTTGTTAGCTCCAAGGTTGCAACTTGGGACATTTACTACCTTAATACAGTATTGGTATAAATTTGAATTGTTGATGAGAATGGGGTCGTTGAGTCATAATACGTGAAAACAGGTTCTTCGACCTAACTCGTCCATGATGACCAAGATGCCCCATCTAAGCCAGTCCAATATCTCCATGTTTACCCCATATCCCGCCAAACATTTCCATGTACTTGTTCAAATGCCCCGTAAATGTTGTTATAGTATCTGCCTCAACTACACCCTCTGGCAGCTCGTTCCATGTAACCACCACCATTCTGAGTGAAAAAGCTGCCCCTCAGGTTCCTATTACATCTTTCGCCTCTCACCTTAACCCTATGTCCTCAGGTTCTTGATCCCCCTACACTGGGGGAGAAGGTTGTGCATTCTTCCTATCTAACCCCCTCTTGATTTTATACACCTCTAAAAGATGGGCGTAATGGTAGAGCTACTGCCTTACCGCGCCAGAGATCCAGGTTCGAACCTGGCTATGGGAGCTTGTCTGTACGGAGTTTGTACGTTCTCCCCATGACCTACGTGGGTTTTCTCCAAGATCTTCAGTTTCCTCCCACACTCCAAAGATGTACAGGTCTGTTAGTTAGTTGGCTTGGTATAAATGTGTAAATGTAAAATTGTCCGCACTGCATCTCGGACACTAAAAAATTAAAAGTTATTGTTCCCTCATAATCACTGCCACTAACCATCTTGCTCTCTGACCTTCCAGCCCCAGCCCTCAGTCGTGACATTACATCTCAGTCTAGATATCTACGCTGGCTTTACATTGAGCCTTCTAGCACACTCCTTTTTGTTTCTTCGGCACAATTTGTTGTGATGAACTGCAGAAAGGAAAAGTGTTGTACTCCAAAGGTAAGTTGTGACTTACACCATCAAGGCATAGAGAAGACACTCCCCTGAACTACGCGCCACTTAAAACACAAGGCTTCAATTTAAACCACGCAGCAAGGCAGAGTGGAACAGACTACAGATATGTGCTTTGTATTAAATAGGTTTTTAAATAATCAGTGACAAAAAAATTGAAAGGAAATTAATCGCCATCTATGGATATCATTGTCTGAGTGATTTGGGAGATGTTGAGTGGTTAGCTGAGACGAAGGCAAGAGACCTGTGGCATGTAATTGATTTTCCCCCCTGGAGAATCCATCAGAATCTCAAATTAACGAGCTTGCATGCTAATATCAGCTCAGCCCAGCAACTACAGAACGAGACATCCATCAGCCACGTACAAACCCATCCACCCTGGCCGGGACTTGGCAGCCATTTGAAGGGGATTTAAGTCAGTTCGCACAAAACTTTCCGAGCTCTTACCTGCTCCGAGTGTACAGTCACTCAGGGCTGCAAGTTTAGTTTAGTTTCGTTCAGTTTAGAGAAACAGCGCCAAAACAGGCCCTTCAGCCCACCGAGTCCGTGCCAACCAGCAATCTCCCGGACACTAACACTGTCCCACACACGAGGGACAAGTTACCAAAGTCAATTAATCTACAAACTTGCACGTCTTTGGAGAGTGGGAGGAAACCGGAGCAGCTGAAGAAAACCAATGTGGTCGCGGGGAGAATGTACAAGTTAACTTACAGACAGCACCCGTAGTAGTCAGGATCAAACCCGGGCCTCTGGTGCTGTACCAAGCTTACCACTGCGCCACCGTGCCGCACTTAACTGCACATCATTCTGTCTCCTTGGTCGATGAGTCACCAAACTCAAGTGCTCACAATAAATTGAGAGCGGCCAACATCATACCAGATGATTCTTGGTGTGGGGCAAGAACTTGGCGACTGCTGTGTACTGTCTCAGTGTGGCGTACTCTCTTACAAGAGTTGCCACTTGGAGTGGGAGCACGTGGCCGCTGGCTGGGTGAGGTCACATGGGGCGCGGGGCGGTGACGTCACCTTGTCCCGTATTTGGGAGTGAGATAGTTGGCAACCCCTATCTCTTACACTCTTACACTTAGTATGATTGCGCCCAGCGCCCAGTGTATGGTGGCATTGTCACTGAACTGTGCGCAAAAAATGAATGACTGTGGTTAGGTACAATGAGGGACCATTGAACCATTGAAGCATCGGGTCGGGCAGCATCTCTAGAGAGCATGAGCAGTCTGAGGTAGGGTTTCGACCTGAAAGGTCACCTATCTATGTTCTCCAGAGATGCTGCCTGAGTTACTCCAGCACTTTGTGTCCATTCTAATTGTACCTTCATGAAGCCCAAGAATAAAGATGGCAAAAATCTGGAAACACTGCCACATGCATTCACGTTAGTAAATTCTCATAAGCCCTTGGAGATATAAGCACTGTGTTCCATTGAAAACCCAAAGATCATTTGTGTTAACATTACCAGCTCAATTATTAAAATCATCATTGTTCGAACACTGAGCTACATTTTCCTGTTAAGATCAAGCAAAATAGTCACTTAATATTTCTACCGTAACCACTGAATTTTTAACAACTTGCCCTTAAGCGTTCATCCACTACCCAGTAAAGTTCTTTGACAATTTATGCACACAACACGAAAAGGTTTTTCCTGTGACCACCAGTCTCAAGGTCTTTCTCCCTTCAGCTGATCTACTCACAAGGTTTAGTTACTTGTTGAGTAGTGGTAGATGGAAATTTCTCCATGGTTGTACATTAACATTACCGTCAGGGGGCGGCACAGCGGGTAGAGCTGCTGCCTCACAGCTCCCGAGACCCGGGTTCGATTCCAATCTCGGGTGCTGTTCGTGTGGAGTTTGCACGTTCTCCCTGTGACTGTGTGGATTTCCCCCAGGTGCTCAGTTTCCCTCCTTCATCCCGAAGACGTGCGGGCTTGTAAGTTGATTGGCCCTCTGCAAATTGCACGTAACGTGTACGGAGTGGATGAGAAAATTGTATCTAGAACATGTGAATGGGAGATGGATAGTGGACTCGGTGGCCAAAGGGCCTGTTTCCATGCTGTGTCTGAACTACACTCGGCCGGTCAGGTAGCACCTGTGGAGGGACTGGACAGATGACGTTTCGGGTCCGGACACTTCTTCAGCAATTGTTGGTCTCTGTGCCTCTAATAATTAGTGGACTCTTATGATATAGAATTGTATTTGTTCTATTCTAGCTGTAGTAGAATTACTCCCACTAGTTTAGTTTAGTTTATTGTCATGTGCACCGAGGTACAGAGAAAAACTTTCCTTGCATGCCAGTCAGCGGAAAGACTAGATGGTTACAATCAAGCCGCCCACAGTGTACAGATAGATGATAAAGGGAGTAGTAACCTTTAGTGCAAGACAAAGTCCAGTGAAGTCCAGATAGTCCAAGGGTCTCTAATGAGGTAGGTGGGAGGTCAGGACCACTATCTTGTTGGTGATAGGATGGTTCAATTGCTTGATAACAGGTGGAAAGAAACTGTCCCTGAGTGTGTTTTTACACTCTGTACCTCTTGCCTGATGGGAGAGGGGTGAAGAGGGAGTGAGACTCATCCTTGGTTATCCTGGTGTCCCTTGCCGAGGCAGCGTGAAGTGGAGATGGAGTAATCACAATACGATTACTATAGACAATGAACCATGACTGTACCCTGACCATCGATGAAGCTCTCTCACTATAACCCATTCATTATCACCCTATCCTCAATGTATTTAATGTAATCTTACTGTAACCATAATTAATACACTTTGACTGTATCCACTTGGTAATTAATGACAGATACTAACTGTATTTAATATTCTGTTGTCAGAGCCTTTGTATTTAATTTACTTTCACTCACATTTCAAATATAGTTATGCACGGCATCAGGTACCTGGGTTTGATCTGTGCTGTCTGTCTGTGTGGAGTTTGCACGTTCTCCCGTGACAGCGTGGGTTTCCTTCGGGTTCTCCGGTTTCCTCTCAGTGTGAACTGTGAGGAAGATGCTATGAGGTTGCAGGGTGACTTGGACAGGTTGTGTGAGTGGGCGGATGCTTGGCAGATGCAGTTTAATGTGGATAAGTGTGAGGTTAGGAAGGCAGATTATTATCTGAATGGTGTCAAGTTAGGAAAAGGGGACGTACAACGTGATCTGGGTGTCCTAGTGCATCAGTCACTGAAAGGAAGCATGCAGGTACAGCAGGCAGTGAAGAAAGCCAATGGAATGTTGGCCTTCATAACAAGAGGAGTTGAGTATAGGAGCAAAGAGGTCCTTCTGCAGTTGTACAGGGCCCTAGTGAGACCGCACCTGGAGTACTGTGTGCAGTTTTGGTCTCCAAATTTGAGGAAGGATATTCTTGCTATTGAGGGCGTGCAGCGTAGGTTTACTAGGTTAATTCCCGGAATGGCGGGACTGTCATATGTTGAAAGACTGGAGCGACTAGGCTTGTATACACTGGAATTTAGAAGGATGAGAGGGGATCTTATCGAAACGTATAAGATTATTAAGGGGTTGGACACATTAGAGGCAGGAAACATGTTCCCAATGTTGGGGGAGTCCAGATCCAGGGGCCACAGTTTAAGAATAAGGGGTAGGTCATTTAGAACAGAGATGAGGAAAAACTTTTTCAGTCAGAGAGTTGTGAATCTGTGGAATTCTCTGCCTCAGAGGGCAGTGGAGGCCAATTCTCTGAATACATTGAAGAGAGAGCTAGATAGAGCTCTTAAGGATAGCGGAGTCAGGGGGTATGGGGAGAAGGCAGGAACGGGGTACTGATTGAGAATGATCATCCATGATCACATTGAATGGCGGTGCTGGCTCGAAGGGCCGAATTGCCTACTCCTGCACCTATTGTCTATTGTCTATTGTCTATTGTCATATCCTGCAGACACAGAGATTGGTAGTTTATTTGGCCACTGTAAATTGTCCCTCGTGTGTAGGCGAGTGGTAGAATCTGGGGAGTAATTTGGATGGACTGTGGGGAGAAATAAAATGAGATTAATGTAGGATTAGTGCAAACAGATGCATAATGGATGTCACAGACCCAGTGGGCCAAAGAACCGGTTTCAGTGCTGCACGCATGACTCAAACTCTGTGATCATATACTTACTGGAGTTAATAAATTCTCTCCATAACTATGTTTATTATATAATTATTGTAATTTTACTGTGTTCTGATTGGAGTTAATGCACCTTTGCAGTACTGTGTACTCCAGTTATTATACTCTCACTTTATCTTCTGGGGGGTAACTGAGGGCAGGTTTATAAGCTTGGAAAAGGGACAATGTAAACTGATACGCGTGTACCTTTGAAATTTCACATGATTAATCTGCAAACAGGTTCGTCAAGGTCTACCATCATCGCTGGAGTTTAGAAGGTTGAGGGGGGAACCACATTGACAATACAGAATAATGAACGGCACAGGTAGAGTGGATGTGGAAAGGATGTTTCCACTGGTGGGAGAGTCGAGGACCAGAGGTCATAGCCTCAGAATTAAAGGGCACTCTTTTAGAAAGGAGGTGAGGAGGAACTTCTTTAGTCAGAGGGTAGTTAATCTGTGGAACTCATTGCCACAGAGGGGTGTGGAGGCCATGTCAGTGGATATTTTTAAGGCAGAGAGAGACAAATTCGTGATTTAGAACGGGTGTCAAGGGTTATGGGGAGAAGGCAGGAAAATGGGATTAGGAGGCAGAGATCAGCCATGATCGAATGGCGGAGTAGACTCGATGGGCCGAATGGCCTAATTCTTCTCCTATAACTTGTGAACTTGTTTGACGCACACATCCGATACCACCTCATGCATTTGGTGACACAAAGAACTGCAGATGCTGATATCCAAAACAAAAACAAAGTGCTGGAGGAACTCAGCAGGTCCGGCAGCATCTGTGGAGGGAATGGACAGAAGGCATTTCTGGTCGGGACCCTTTTTGGGACTGATAATTGTAATTGTTTCAAGCCTTTCTTACTTCATTCTATTCAGGTTATTTTCTGGTGGTCTGGCCCTCATTCTGACCCTTTTGCCCACCTATATTTGCATCTTGCAACTTCCTACAGGTGTGCATACATTGGCAGCCTCTTGCGCCTAAAGGTATCCATGTACCTGTTTGATGCCTGTGCAGGGGCAGCACAGTGGAGCAGCGGTAGAGTTGCTGCCTTATAACGCCAGAGACCCAGGTTCGATCCTAGCTGTGGGTGCTGTTGGTACGGAGTTTGAACGTTCTCCCGGTGACCGCATGGGTTTTCTCCCCGTGCTGCCGTTTCATGCGGCACTTCAAAGATGTACAGGTTTATAGCTCATTTGGCTTTGGTCCAAGTGTGTAGGACAATGTTAGTGTACAGGGTGATCCCTGCTCAGCGCAGACTCAGTGGGTTGAGTGGGTTGGGTTGAAGGGCCTTTTTCCACACTGTATCTTGAAACTAAACGAAACTAAACTAATCTAAACTGAACTAAACTAACGTGTTTTTTTCATATGCTTTGCACGTTCCTAATTCCTACCTTTGGAAATGGTCCCCTGTGGTGTCCTGGAGAACAGTGTGTTGACTGTTGAATGAAGGGCAAATTTCACTCTGAGTTTCTTTGGATTTTGCCTCCACAATTCCTTTTTCACTCTCAGCTTTATCGCTCTGCCTGGAGCGGTCTTCAATTTGTGTAGGAAAGAAAACTGCAGATGCTGGTTTAAATCGAAGGTAGACACAAAATGCTGGAGTAACTCAGCTGGTCAGGCAGCATCTCGGGAGAGAAGGAACGGGTGACATTTCGGGTCGAGACTGAAGTTTCGGGTTTCAGTCCGAAGAAGGGTCTCGACCCGAAACGTCACCCATTCCTTCTCTCCAGAGATGCTGCCCGACCCGCTGAGTTACTCCAGCACTTTGTGTCGACCTTCGCCTTCACTTTTCGGCACCCATTGGGAAACAACAGCGCATATCATCTGACGACAGGCCTGGTGACATTCCGGAGAATCTTCCGCCTACGCAGTCTCTGGAGTGCGGCGGCCAAAAGCGAACGCAATGCTCCAGATGGCCTCTCCTCAAATGATGCATCGTGCCCTCGGTCCTCATGTCATTGAACTCCCCCCCCCCCCACCCCCCGTGTAATGAAGGACAACACTCGGTGCGTGTGTTAGTCATTCTCACAGCAGCCTGCCCTTTCGCTGAGCCACTGGCTTCCACAATCCTGGCAAAAGTGTGCGTGAAATTCAGCCCAGTGCCTGCTTGCGACCATATGCTGCTCTCTTCGAGTGCCAACAATCCCCATCCTGCGATGGAGACTCAACTTTGTCAAGAGAGTCTGAAGTTTTTAATTGTCACATGCACCGACCGACAACAGAATTCTCATTCGCTGCAGCTTAACGGGCCTGTAAACGCAATAGCACAGGCTATTAGATCGATATATAATAATCAGTAATTATACTATCAATTCATAATCAACAACACTATCAATTAATAACCCCGCGATACTTGGTAACCACGAGAGTGCGAAACCGAAGTTCGCAGTGTGACCAAAGACACAATCCAAATCAGATCACAGTTAGAGCTGTGCAGTGTTCGAGCATGATATTTACTGGGGAGAATCTGTTCTTGAACCTGATGGTCACTGTTTTCAGGCTCCCGTCCCTTCTTCCCAATGGGTAGCAGTGAGATGAGAGCATGGTCAGGGCAGTGTGGGTCTTTGATGATATTAGCTGCCTTCTCGAGCTGCCTCCAGTAGATCCTTTCGATGGTGGGGAGGTCAGTACCTGTGATGGACCGGGCAGTGTCTACGTCTCTCTGCAGTCGCCTTTGTTCCATCCCACACACTGGGGACAATTTACAGAAGCAAATTAACCTGCAGACCCGCACGTCTTTGGACTGTGGGAGGAAACCGGAGCACCCGAAGGAAACCCATGCGGTCACATGGAGAAGGGACAAATTCCGTACATACAGCACCCGTAGTCAGGATCAAACCCCGATCTCTAGCGCTGTAAGGCAGCGGCTCTACCCGCTGCGCCACCATGCCGCCCACAAGGTTCATCTTGCAGATCACCCATGTCGCATCAGCTTCTCGTTTTCACCCAGTTTTCTGCATATCTTTCATTCATTGATCTATATCTCTACATCATCATCTATATCTCTCGTTTCCCTTTCCTGTGACTTTCAGTCTGAAGAAGGGGGTCACCCATTCCTTCTCTCCAGAGATGTTGCAGGTCCCGCTGAGTTACTCCAGCTTTTTGTGTCTATCTTCGGCTTCCCAGGCAGTGTATCCTTGCTCCTGTTTCTGAAGTTTTTACCTTCAATAAAACTTGTCCTGGCTGTGACAGCTCTCATCTGCACCAAGTGTCCCTTTGCATGTTTACAAGAGCTTCCTGTAGCATTAGCACTGCTCGAGTATTTGAATTGCAGCTGCTTATTCAGATAACACTGCGGTCTCAACAGACCTTCTGCACATGGTGTGAAATCCTCCCCACACTCTGCCCAGAAATCCATCATCACAAGCAAAAGCCTCATCCAAAATCAATATGCACAGAACACACAGTGCTGGAGTAACAACAGGTCAGGCAGCATCTCTGGAGGACTTGGACAGAAGGCCTTTTGGGTCTGGACCCTTCTTCAGACCCCAGTCTGTGTCTTGCAGAGATACTGCCTGGCCCGCTGATTTATTCAGCACTTTGTGTTAAGTTTAGTTTAATTTAATTTAGTTTAGTTTAATTTAATTTTATTAAGTTCTGATTTACAGCGTGGTAACATGCCCTTCGGCCCACCGAGTCCACGCCGACAGCGATTACCCGTTCACAGCAGTTCTATTCTATACACTAGAAAACAATTTACAGAAGCCAATTAACCCACAAACCTGGGCGTCTTTGGAATGTGGGTGGAAACCGGAGCACCTGCAGAAAACCCACATGGTCATGGGGAGAATGTACAAACTCCGTGCAGACAGCACCCGAGGTCAGGATCGAACCCGGGTCTCTGGTGGTATGCGGCAGCAAGTCTACCGTTGCGCCACCATGTTCTATGCAAGCTCCCAGCCTTTGCAGTTCCTTGTGTCTATATCAGCTTTGCAGATGCAGATTTCCAGTGTCGCCCGCAATTGAACAATGTGTTCTGTATTTGGAGACTGAGTTTGGAGACTGACGATTACATTTACTGGGAGTTGAGGCACCCACCACCTAAAGCTGGGGGTTTTCAGGAAAGGACATTACGACATTTCACACAGACTTTACATCGTAAAAGGCATTTGACTGTCCAATGCCAAAAATTAAAATTTTAATCTATTTAATTGGTTGTGATCCTGGTTCACTTTTTTTGACATCTGTTTTCCCTTGAGAATCTGCTCTTATTAGTTTGGGATGGGTTCATATCTGTAATTATCATGACAGTTGGCACAGTTGGCACAGTGGCACAGTGGCACAGCTGGTAGAGCTGCTGCCTCACAGCGCCAGAGACCTGGTTCGCCACTGACCTCAGGTGCTGTCTGTGTGGAGTTTGCACGTTCTCCCTGTGACCACGTGGGTTTCCTCTGGGTTCTCTGGTTTCATCCCAAAGACGTGCAAGTTTGTAGGCTTATTTGGCCATCTGTAAATTGCTTCTCGTGGGTGGGGAGTGGATTAGAAAGTGGGATAACTTTGCACTCGTGTGAAGGGATGATCGATGGTCGGCATGGACTCTATAGGCTGAAGGGCCTGTTTCCATGTTCTATCTCCAAACAAAACTGACCTAAAAACACATGACCTCCATTTTGCCATGTTTTAATTGCAAAGAATAAAAGAAATGGACCACAATGGAAAGTGTGTGTACAAACATAACGTATCATTCACACTATAAAGGGATGAGTTTGTCAAGAAATACACTTCACCGTTAACATAACCTGTGTCGTGAGGTCATAAGTCATAAGAGACAGTAGTAGAATTAGGCCATTCGGCCCACCAAGTCCACTCACCATTCTATCATGGCTGCTCTATCTCTCCCTCCAAACCGCATTCCCCTGCCTTCTCCCTGTAACCTCTGGCACCCGTACTAATCAAGAATCTATCTATCTCTGCCTTAAAAATATCCACTGACTTGGGCTCCATAGCCTTCTGTGGAAAGGAATTCCAGGATTCACCACCCTCTGACTAAAGAAACTTTTCTAATTTCCTTCCTAAAAGAACGTGTTTTAATTCTGAGGCTATGACCTCTAGTCCTAGACTCTCCCACTAGTGGAAACATCCTCTCCACATCCACTCTATCCAAGCCTTTTACTATTCTGTACGTTTCAATGAGGTCCCTCCTCATTCTTCTAAACTCCAGCGAGTACAGGCCCAGTGTCGACAAACGCTCATCATAGTTTAACCCACTCATTCCTGGAATCATTCTTGTAAACCTCCTCTGGACCCTCTCCAGAGCCGGCACATCCTTCCTCAGATACGGTGCCCAAAATTGCTCACAATATTCCAAATGTGGCCTTACCAGCACCTAATAGAACCTCAGCATTACATCCCTGCTTAAGCCCTCTTGAAATAAATTGAGTAGTGCTTTCTTTACTACTGATTCGACTTGCAGATTAATTTTTTGGGAATCCCGCACCAGCATTCCCAAGTCCCATTTGCACCCCTGATTTTGGGATTTTCACCCCATTTAGAAAATAGTCTGCGCCTTTATTCCTCCTACTAAAATGTATGACTCCACACTTTGCTACACTATATTCCATCTGCCACTTCCCTGCCCAATCTCCCAACCTGTCCGTGTGTTATAAATAACCGGCTGACTAGAGCACTGTCCTTTTCTCTTCACTGTTAACTTTGATACTGCTCAGACATATTGTGAATGCACGGATGCCCTCAGTCTGCAGAAGGGTCCCAGCCCGAAACGTTGTCTGTCCATCCCCTCCGCAGATCATAGGATCATCATAAGTGATAGGAGCAGAATTAGGCCATTTGGCCCATCAAGTCTACTCTGCCATTCAATCATGGCTGATCTATCTCTCTCTCCTAACCCCATTCCCCTGCCTTCTCCCCATTACCTCTGACACCAGATGCTGCCTGACCTGCTGGGTTCCTCCAGCTTCTAACTTTAATTTAGAAACGTTCCCTTTGGCCCGTCATGTAAAACCTCATTATTCTGAAGTTGTGCGGGGTTGTTGGGAGATGCGTTCTGAAGGCCTCCTGAATAATACATGAGGTGTCTGGTCCCTAGGTGGCTGTCTCCGTCCCTCAATTTATTTCCCAGACTACTTACGATACCTGGCGTGATCCCACGGTGGAGGGATGAGCTAGCTGCACGTTCACATGCAATTAATCGCCACTCTTGCTTGGAGGTGCTCTGTGGCAGGGGCCAGGTTGAGATTATCCGAGCCCTAATCTCTCGCTCGGAACCGACACCTGCTATTTGCGCAGATTGTTTGTGTTTTGTGAACAGCAAAGAAATGTTAAAAAAAAAATAAAGAAACTAATCCTCGAGTGCATTTGGAGTCCGCGCTTGCGTTTTGTTAATTAGTTGTTCTCCATACAGCTGCTCCGTCCCCAACCCTGAAGCCATTATTTCAGTTGAGATTTATTTTGGCTCTTGTTGCCCCCTCTCCCCCGATGAACGATGGCAAACCGAGCAAGTCACGCCGGCAAGTGCTCGGACTCGAAGCCTTGGCCGTCCGCCGCTCAACCCTCGCACGTGGTTTAACATGCAGACGTTTTAACTCCCACTCCCAAACCGACCTCCCATTCCACGCTGGACCTCTTCCATTGCCAGAGCGGGGCCACACGCCTGCTGGAGGAACGGCGCCTCATGTTCCACTTTAGACTGCGGAGATACAACGCAGAGACAGGCACACCGCACTACCCGACACGAAAGGGACAGTTTACAAACTTTACCGAAGCCAATTAACATACAAACCTGTGTACGTCTCTGGAACGTGAGGCGAAACCGGAGCGCCTGGAGAAAGCCCACGCGGTCACAATAGACAATAGGTGCAGGAGGAGACCATTCGGTCCTTCAAGCCAGCACCGCCATTCAATGTGATCATGGCTGATCATTGTCAATCAGTACCCCGTTCCTGCCTTCTCCCCATACCCCCTGACTCCGCTATCCTTAAGAGCTCTAACTAGCTCTCTCTTGAATGCATTCAGAGAATTGGCCTCCACACTGCCTTCTGAGGCAGAGAATTCCACAGATTTACAACTCTCTGACTGAAAAAGTTTTTCCTCTTCTCAGTTCTAAATGGCCTACCCCTTATTCTTAAACTGTCTCCTTGTCACAGGGAGAATATACAAACCCCGTACAGACAGCACCCGTGGGCAGGATCGAACCCAGATCCCTGATGCTGTAAGGCAGCAACTCTACTGCTGAGCCAATGTGCCGCCCTACTTGGGCAGTTTACAACCCAACGGTATGGACTCTGAATTCTCCAGTTTTACATAACTAACGAACAACACCCCACACTACTTTTTGACCCCTCTATTCCTTAAGACCCAACTGGAAGCGCACTCACTATCCCACAAAACTTTCCCCTTCCCCTTTCCCCTTCCACATCCCTTCCTCTAGCTTCACATTTTGTGCCACTTCTCTCATCTCATGGCCATTTGTCTTCTTCCCATCTCGGACCTTTGTCCACCAATCAATCCCCCCCTCCCCCCCCCTCCCCCCCCCCCCCCCCCCAACCACCATTACCCGTATCCACCTATCACTGTGTAGGAAGGAACAGCAGATACTGCTTTACGTTGAAGATAAGCACACAATGCTGGAGTAACTCAAGGTGTCAGCAGCATCTATGTATCGGGTTGAGACCCTTCTTCTGAGTCTGAAGAAGGGTGTCGACCCGAAAAGTCACCTATTCCTTTTCTCCGGAAATGTTGCCTGACCCGCTGAGTTACTCCAGCATTTTGTGTCTATCTCCACCTATCACTTGCCGGGCTTTGTCCTGCCCCCAACTCCCTTTCCCAGCTTTCTCTCCCCTACTACAATCAACCTGCAGAAGGATCCTGACCCAAAAGGTCACACATTCTCCAATGAGGCTGCCTGACCCATTGAGTTACTGTAGCACTTTGTCTTTTATTTTTGTACACCAGCATCTGCAGTTCCTTATGTCTGCATTCAGAATTACTCGTTTCCCATTGGGGAGAGAGCATTGTTTGTCTGCTTTGAGAGGTGGTGAACCTCTGGAGAATTCCTATGGGTGAGACGTTATCCTTAACGCCTGGAATCCCCAAATCCCTTTGCTAAGACTTTCATCCACCATGTCGGTAAGAGTTTGGCCAAGCTGCCGAGTGACACCCTATGCAATGCAATTAACCTACTCCTAGGAATTTACTGCTTCGGAGATGGGAATTATGAGATGTCACTTCAGCAAGGCAACTTCCTCATTTTAATGGGAAATAAGGTGCTGGGCCCGGTGACCTTGTAAACAAGTGCTGGAAACATTTGCTGAGTTGATGTAACACTGCTAAGTTGATTTGTGATTCACTGCAGATTATAAATGACCGTGTCATGCTGCAGTGCTCTTGCAAGTCATTTCCTGTGTCCACTCGGACAGAGATGGGGGGAGAGTGTGAGAGAGAGTGAGAGAGAGAGGTAAACAAGGAGAGAGAGGGAGATAGATAGAGATAGAGGGAGGGAGAGAGAGGGAGAGAGTTAGAAGGAGAGAAAGCGAGATACAGGGAGAGAGAGAGAGAGAGAGGGAGGGAGAGGGGGAGAGAGATAGAGAAAGAGAGAGAGAGATAGAAGGAGGGAGGGAGAGAAGGAGAGAGAGAGAGAGAGAGAGAGAGAGAGAGAGTGAGAGAGAGAGAGGGAGAGAGAGAGAGAGAGAGAGAGAGAGAGAGAGAGAGAGAGAGAGAGAGAGAGAGAGAGAGAGAGAGAGAGAGAGAGAGAGAGAGAGAGAGAGACAATAGACAATAGACAATAGACAATAGGTGCAGGAGTAGGCCATTCAGCCCTTCGAGCCAGCACCGCCATTCAATGTGATCATGGCTGATCACTCTCAATCAGTACCCCGTTCCTGCCTTCTCCCCATACCCCCTCACTCCGCTATCCTTAAGAGCTCTATCCAGCTCTCTCTTGAAAGCATCCAACGAACTGGCCTCCACTGCCTTCTGAGGCAGAGAATTCCACACCTTCACCACTCTCTGACTGAAAACGTTCTTCCTCATCTCCGTTCTAAATGGCCTACCCCTTATTCTTAAACTGTGGCCCCTTGTTCTGGACTCCCCCAACATTGGGAACATGTTTCCTGCCTCTAATGTGTCCAATCCCCTAATTATCTTATATAGAGAGAGAGAGAGAGGAAGAGAAGGGAGAGAGAGAGAGAGAGAGAGAGAGAGAGAGGGAGAGAGAGAGAGAGAGAGAGAGAGAGAGAGAGAGAGAGAGAGAGAGAGAGAGAGAGAGAGAGAGAGAGAGAGAGAGAGAGAGAGAGAGAGAGAGAGAGAGAGAGAGAGAGATAAATAGAGAGAAATAGAGAGAGAGAGGGAGAGAGAAATGACTGAATCCGCGTTGACCAGCGATCAGTGCCTACACTATAGCACTATCCTACACATTAGGAACAATTTACAATTTCCAGAAGCCAATTAACCCACAAACCTGCACATCTTTGGAGTGTGGGAGAAAACCTGCGCACCTGGAGAAAACCCACGCGGTCACAGGGAGAACGTACGAAGTCCGTACAGACAGCACTCGGGGTCAGGATCGAACCCGGGTCTCTGGCGCTGTAAGACAGCAACTCTACCACTGTGCCGCCCAAGTTTGGTGCACATCCCCCTAAACCTTTCCGATCTATGCACCAGTCCAAATGTATTTTAAATGGAACATAGGATCCTAAGGAAATGTCCGGCCGTTTGATCATGGTTATGGCTGATCTGTGTCAGACCTCATCTCCTGTCCAGCACCCAATGGCACAGCTTTGAAGGAGGCAACGTCTTGACGCCGGTCCTGAATGCAATGTCCGCTTACATGCAGAACCCGCCCTTTACCCAACATTCCTGCAACTATCTCGTCATCAAATGCACGCCTGATTTATTTTCTGAAAGTTGCTATTGGATTTATTTGACTACTCTTTAGGCAAGGTCTTGCAAATTGTAATTCAAACTGCTGCGTAAACGAAATTATCGTCAGTTTCCCTGTGGTTCCGATGCCAATGATTTTAAATCTCTACCCTCTAGTCGCCCCTCCCCCACCGGCAGGAGTATGTAGCAAAGTGCTTCCTAATTTTAGAGCTAGAAAATAGACCACTGAAAGCTAAGATGGGGCATGCAACATGTCACTTTAAACACACATCTGTTTCAGAGGTAGTGATAGTGTAAATCATTGGTAGGAAGGAACTGCAGATGCTGCTTTATCCCAAAGACATACACCCCCCCCCCCTTCCTCCCCTCTATCTTCCAGTCTTAACGCGCTCTGTTGCCGCCTTGATTTGGTTTGGCCTTTTCTCACATTTGGTTGTAACCCACCCCCACACCTCTATCTTCAGCCTGAAGATGGGTCCGAGGAACAAAGAGGTCCTTCTACAGTTGTACCGGGCCCTGGTGAGACAGCACCTGGAGTACTGTGTGCAGTTTTGGTCTCCAAATTTGAGGAAGGATATTCTTGCTATTGAGGGCGTGCAGCGTAGGTTCACTAGGTTAATTCCCGGAATGGCGGGACTGTCGTATGTTCAAAGGCTGGAGCATTAGGCTTGTATACACTGGAATTTAGAAGGATGAGGGGGGATCTTATTGAAACATATAAGATAATTAGGGGATTGGACACATTAGAGGCAGGAAACATGTTCCCAATGTTGGGGGAGTCCAGAACAAGGGGCCACAGTTTAAGAATAAGGGGTAGGCCATTTAGAACGGAGATGAGGAAGAACTTTTTCAGTCAGAGAGTGGTGAAGGTGTGGAATTCTCTGCCTCAGAAGGCAGTGGAGGCCAGTTCGTTGGATGCTTTCAAGAGAGAGCTGGATAGAGCTCTTAAGGATAGCGGAGTGAGGGGGTATGGAGAGAAGGCAGGAACGGGGTACTGATTGAGAGTGATCAGCCATGATCGCATTGAATGGCGGTGCTGGCTCGAAGGGATGAATGGCCTCCTCCTGCACCTATTGTCTATTGTCTATTGCCTATTGAAACATCACCTCTGCCTTTTCTCCAGAGATGCTGCCAGTCCCGCTGAGTTACTCTAGCGCTTTGTGTCTATCTTGAGTGTAAATAAATGGTCTTGGATGCTGTTCCATCATAGAGCAATGATGTGGGGCAAGTCTACATAGAACAGTTCAGCACAGGAGCAGGCCCTTTGGCCCACTGTGTCCATTCCGAACATGTTGCCAAGTTAAACTAATCTCCTCTACTTGCACCTATCTACCTGCACCTATCTACCTGCACCTATCTACCTGCACCTATCTACCTGCACCTATCTACCTGCACCTATCTACCTGCACCTATCTACCTGCACCTATCTACCTGCACCTATCTACCTGCACCTATCTACCTGCACCTATCTACCTGCACCTATCAACATGCACCTATCTACCTGCACCTATCTACCTGCACCTAGCTACCTGCACCTATCTACCTGCACCTATCTACCTGCACCTATCTACCTGCACCTATCTACCTGCACCTATCTACCTGCACCTATCTACCTGCACCTATCTACCTGCCCCTATCTACCTGCACCTATTTACCTGCACCTATCTACCTGCACCTATCTACCTGCCCCTATCTACCTGCACCTATCTACCTGCACCTATCTACAGGCACCTATCTACCTGCACCTATCTACAGGCACTATCTACCTGCACCTCCATTCCCTGCATATGCATGTGCCTACCTAAAAAGCTTTCAAATGCCACTATCGTAACTGCCTCTGCCTCATTCTCCACAATGTTAATATTGAAACCTTGTCTTTGTCTTCAATTCTCTCAGTAGTCTTTCCGCACCCTTGCTTCTCTCTTTCCCATTCTCTAAACTAATTCACACACTTCGCCTCTGCCATATTGTACACCTCCTTCCATTGGCTCTTGAACATCACTATAAATAGCTACCTCCACCATTGCCCTTCGCAGTGCCTTCCAAGCACCCACCAGCCACTGTGTAAAAAAAACTTGTCCTGCACATCTTCTTTAAACGTTACCCCTCTCACCTGAAAGATCTGGCCTCTAGCCTCTAGTCTTTCACATTCCCACCCTGGGAAATAGGGTCTGACTGTCTACACTACCTATCTGTCTCAGGATGTTATAGACTGCTATCAGCCTCTGATGTTCCAGAGAATCAATCCAAGGTTGTCCAACATCTTCTTGTAGCTTGTACCATCTAATCCAGGTAGCATTCTGGAAACCTGTTCTGCACCCTCTCCAAAGCCTGCCCACCCTTCTTGTCATGGGGCGAGCAGAACAATACTCCAAATGCGTCCCAACCACAGCCCTATAAAACTGCAGCTTGACTTCCTGATTCATTCACTCCATCGATGAAGGCAAGCGTAGCGTTTATTTGTGTTGTCACTTTCAGGGAGCTATGGACTTGGATCCCAAGATAAAAATGAAAGGTATCGTTTTCCACAGGTTAAGTTAAGGAATTCTTGTTGGAGTTGAGAGACAACATTGGCAGAGAGGAAAGCGCATTGTGAACATGACAGACTTAATTTCACTTCCTGATGTATGACACTGGTTGGCAAATTGTCCGGCTCCTACCAATGAAAGTGGTTTTCCAACCATCCAATGGTTCCTTTATTTATGAAGCTACTTGCACCTTAAATAAAGTTATTCCTCTTCATCCAAGGGCAGCACGGTGGCGCAGTGGTAGAGCTGCTGCCTTACAGCGCCAGAGACCCGGGTTCGATCCTGACCACGGGTGCTGTCTGTATGGAGTTTGTACTTTTTCCTGTGACCTGCGTGGGTTTTGTACGGGTGCTCCTGTTTCCTCCCTCATTCCAAACATGTGCATGTATGTAGGTCAATTGGCTTCTGTAAATTGTCCCGGGTGTGTAGAATAGAACTAATGCATGGGTGATCGCTGGTCAGCACGGACTCAGTTGGCCGAAGGGCCTGTTTCCACACTGTTTCTCTAAACTAAGCTAAACTAAATCAATCTTACTTTACTCATAATGTCCAAAAAGCGAACTAAAGGATACCATCCTGTGTCTATTCTCTGCTTGCTTTTTTCACCAGTCCCTCAAGGATAAAAAACAGCTTATTTTGGTGAAATACATGACAGCATGAGGTTAACAAAATAAATAGATTTGTTATCAATCAGACAGTGCCTGTGATCATTCAGACTGGTTGTGACAGAAGATTGGTTATTGATCAGTTGCCGAGTTTCCCCAGTTCTAAACAGCTCATGTTCCATCTCTCCTTAACCAGGTTACACACACTAACCTCCCGATGCTCGTACTAATACTCATTGAGCTGTTTAAGTAAGTCACAATCTATTTTCAGTTTGCCAGCAATTTGCAGCTTTGTTTTGCAATTTGCTTTCTGAAAATTCCTTCTTCAACACAGGTAAATGCTGCTGCAAAACGTTGTTAGCTGACTAATTGTGGAGCTGGATATTTGAGTCTGCAGAGGGTTGGAGGCTGGATATGGTGGGTAGCTGTTCAAGTGGATTGGGCAGATTCCAGGCCCTGCCTCCAGCCATCATTGAAGACCAATTTAGCGGCACGGTGGCGCAGCGGTAGAGTTGCTGCCTTACACCGCTCGCGATGCTGGAAAACCGGGTCCGATCCCGACTGCGGGTGCTGTCTGTACAGAGTTTGCACGATCTCCCCGTTTTCTCCGAGATCTTCAGTTTCCTCCCGGTACCCCAAATATTTACACTTCACTTACGTCTTACTCCAAAGACGTACAGGTTTTGTAGGTTAATTGGCTTGGTATAAGTGTAAATTGTCCCGAGAGTGTGTACGTTAGTGTTAATATGTGGGGTACGCTGGTCGGCGCGGACCCGGTGGACCGAAGGGCCTGTTTCCATGCTGTATCTCTAAACTAAACTAAACTGAACTAAACCTCATGGAACTCACAAATAGTGAAAGGCCTCGATAAAGTGGATGTGGAGAGGAAGTCCAGGACCAGAGGGCACGACTCAGAATAAAAGGACGTACCTTTAGAAAGGAGATGAGGAGGAATGTCATTAGTCAGAGGGTGATTCCACTAGGTGGCGCCAGCAATGGCTGACTCGCCAACAGTCTGTCTGTCCTTTCCTTCTTTGTGTTTTAATTGTATGTGTTAAATGTATATTTTTAGCGTTCTTTAGCTTGTTTTGTGTGGGGGGAGCGGGTGGGAGAAACCTTTTCTAATCTCTTACCTCGACGGAGATGCGATTTTTTTCCGTATCGTTTCTCTGTCCGCACTGCGGCCTAACATCGAGGAGTTGATGGCCTTTGCTGGAGAGCGACTTTTGAGAGCTCCACCGTGGGTGCCTGCGGAATTTAACATCGTGCAGCCCGCGATCCCTTTGCCCGGGATCGACCTCGGAGCTCCAACCGTGGGAGCTTGCGGACTTAACATCGTGCAGCCCGCGGTCGCTGGTCAGAGACCGACTTCGGGAACTCCAAGCCGCGGGAATTTCGACCGCCCGGCGCGGGAGTTTCGATCGCCCTGACGCGGGGGCTTCAACTACCGGCTGCGGGAGCTTCGATCGCCCCGACGGATGGTTCGACTGCCCCGACCGCAGGAGAATAAAGAGGAAGCAGATTGGACTTTTTTGCTTTCCATCCCAGTGAGGAATGTGGAAAATCCGCTGTGACGATGTTTATGTTAGCTTTTATGTGTCTCACTGCTTTTTGTTCGTATGGCTGTATGGTAATTCGCATATCACTGTACCTTAATTGGTACACGTGACAATAAAAAACCTTTGATGAATCTGTTGAATTAATTGCCGGCAATGGGTATTTTTAAAGCAGAAGCTGACAGATTCTTGATGCGTGTCAAAGGTTATGGGGAGAAGGCAGGAGAATGAGGTTGAGAGGAAAAGATAGATCAACCATGATTGATTAGCGGAGTAGACTCGATGGGCTGAATTGGCTAAATCTGCTCCAGTGACTTATGAACATGACCCCTCTATAGATATTCATCCTGAGCACCAACCTTCTATTTAATCGATATTTGGACAGGCACTTGGATAGGCCAGGTTTAGAGGGATATGGGCCAAACGTGGGTGGGAGAGTGGTCACACAGAAAACTGCAAATGCTAGAACCTCGAGTAACAAACATACTGCTGGAGGAACTTGATGGGTCAGGCAGCATAATGGACAGTCAAAGTTTTGGGTGGTGTCCCTTCTTCACGCCGATGGAGCAGGGGAGAGATAATGTGGTAGATGGAGGTGAGAGGAAAGGGTGGGGCATGAGCTGGCGAGTGATGGGTGGATTCTGCGTGGATGGGCTGATCAGCAGAAGAGTCGGTGGGGAGGAGGTGGGTGGAGATGGTAATCAAGGCTGCAGGTGATCGGTGGAGAAGCCAAAGGGTGCAGGTGGAATCTGATGAGGTAAGAAGATGGGAAGTGAAATGTAGAATCAGAGGGACGGTGGGTGGAAAGGAATGGAGGAAGAAAAATCATGTCCTTAGTGCAGGAGTTGTGGGAGATGAGTTGGTGGTCAGGCTGTGGAAGGCCGAAGTAGATGATCCCAGACCAAGGCTGTGAGTGGTCGCACGGGAGACATAAGAGGCTGCAATTGCTGGAATCTTGAGTAATGGAAAATGCTGGAGGAACTCAGCGGGTCAGGCAGCATCTGTGGAGGGAATGGGCAGGTGATGTTTCAGGTCTTGATCCTTCTTCAGACTGATGGAGCGATGGGGGAGGGGGAGGGAAAAGGCTGGAAAAGAGAGATGGGAGTGGGTCAAAGCCCGGCAAGTGATAGGTAGATAACAACGAGAGAGCAGCAAGAATCACAAGGGGGAGGGAGCAATGACTAAGGGTCGCACAGAACTCCCGTCAGAGAGAGGAGGAGAACCTCTTCAAAGACAGGTAGACACAACATGCTAGAGTAACTCAGCGGGTCAGGCAGCATCTCAGGGGAGAAGGAATGGGTGACCTTTCAGGCCGACACCCTTCTTCAGACCCTTCTTCAAAGCAGGCATACTTTCAGGAGATTTTGCCATGGAGCAGTAAAATGTAGGCACACGGAACTGTAGACGTTGGAAGTATGAGCAAAAGACAAAGTGCTGGAGGAACTCAGCGGGTCAAGCAACATTGTCCTTTATGTTTGGGAAATATCATTCCCATGAGAGCTGATGATGTTTGATCCCAGGAGCAGAACATAGAACATCGGACAGAACAGCTTAGGAACAGGCCCACAATGTCAATGCCCAGCATGAGGCCAAGAACAATTCTTATCTGCCTGCACGTTATCACTATCTCCCCATTCCCTGCATATTCATGTGCCTTTCCATATGTTGATAAGTTATAGGAGCAGAATTAGGCCATTTGGCCCATCAAGCCTACTCTGCCATTCAATCGTGGCTGATAATTCTTTCCCTCATAACACCATTCTCCTGCCATCTCTCCACAACCCTTGACACCCATTACTAATCAAGAATCTGTCAATCCGCGCCTTAAAAATACCCAATAACTTGGCCTCCACAGCCATCTGCGGCAATGAATTCCACTGATTCCCCACCATCTGACTAAAGAAACTTCTCCTCATCTCAAAAGTCAATAGTCGTTTATTTGTAACATACACATAAATGTGTAGTGAAATGAAACATTACCCGCAGTTAAACAATAAGACCAATAAGAATAATCAATAAAAATGCAATAACACATACAATCACAACTAACACCAAACAAAAAGAAACATCCATCACAGTGAGCCTCCTCCAGTCGCTCCTCACTGTGATGGAAGGCCAAAAATGTCTTTTTCTCTTCCCTGCCGTCTTCTCCCGCGGTCAGGCTGTTGGAGTTGCCACGTCGGGGCGGTCGGGGCTCCCGACATTGAAGCCCCCGCTGGACGGTGAAAGGTCCACGGCCTATTCCAGGCCGCGCCGGACGGTGAAAGGACCACGGCGGGCCGACCCAAGCCCCGCGATTCGGGGTGGGCGAACACGCTGCCTCTGCCGCTGCCGGTGCTCCCGATGTCGGCCCCCACCCAGGGGCCTGCGGGCTTCTGACGTCCACGCGGCCCGCGCCGGAGCCTCCGGAGACGAGTCGCAGCCGCTCCCGCAGCATCCGCAGGCAGCCAGCGCCGCAGGTGGTGAGTCCGGGCCGTGGGCTCTGCGAACCAGAGCCCCAGGTGGTCCCAGGTGCATGGCCGGTGGTAGGCCGCAACGGGAACGGGGACACGACACAGAAACAAAGGTCGCGTCTCCGTTCGGGAGAGAGAATTTTACAGTTCCCGTTCCCTCCCACCCCCCCCCCCCCCCCCACATAACATACAAACACTACACCATATTAAAACTACAATTCAGACAAAAACAACAAAAAACACAAAAGACATCCTTTCAGAATGTACGTCCTTTTATGCTGAGACTGTGGCCTCTGGTCCAAGACTCTCCCATTAGTGAAAACATCCTCTCCTCCACATCCATGTCTCTTAAATGCCACTATCATGCCTTCCTCCACCGCTACCCTTGGCAATGCGTTGCAGGCAATCACCACCTTCCCTGTAAAAAAAACTCGCCCCACACATCTCCCGTAAACTTTACCCCTCTCGTCTTAAAGCGATGCCTTCTCGTATTTGTTTTTTACATCCTGGGAAAAAAAGGTTTAGTCTGCCTGTCCTATCTATGCCTCTCATAACTTTCTACCAAAACTGGCTTCCATTGATCACAAGCACCTTTACCATAATAATAATAATAATGCATTTTATTTATATAGCGCTTTTCATATACTCAAAGACGCTTTACAGAGATTTAGAGAACATAGGGGAAATGAATAAATAGATAAATAAGTAAATAAGTAAACGAACAGAGAAAGGAGACAGAAGGTGAGGTGACCTTCAGTGGTTGAAGGCAGTACTGAACAGGTGAGACTTCAGCGATGTTTTGAATGTGGTGAGTGTGGGGGAGTCTCTAACGGTTTGGGGTAGTGAGTTCCATAGGGTGGGAGCAGCGATGGAGAAAGCCCTGTCCATGAGTGGGTCAACCCGTGGAGCAGATTCCTTCCTTGTCTTGCTGCCACCAATTTCCCCAGATGCTCCCCTTAATGTCGAAGACAGCCACTGCCTTCCCGTCTCTGCAGTGCATCGCTTTTGCCCGTATTCGGACCCTGCCTGTAACGAGGGGCTGAGCTGAGAGTTCCTGGCGAAACCCAAAATTGAGTATCAGCCATCGGGCGACTGTTGAAAAAAGTGCTGCTGGATGACTCTGTCGGTGAGGTCTTCCATCAGTGTGCTGACGATTGAATGCAGACTGACGGAGCAGTAATTGGGCTGACGAGATTTGTCCTCCACTCACTCACTGACTGGCAGATTTTGGCTGCACCATTTTCGGTGACATGCACTATCTCACACTGACTGACTCCACACCTTGACTGTTAAACACAGCGAGCCAAGCATTGATTACTCCCGACACTCCTCATGTTGTACATAAGGTCAGCACAGTATTAGTCACATGCTGACTGCTACATAGTGACTGCTACATCTAGATTTATGAACTGAGTATATTTACTGTCACATGCCAGCTCCACTGTGCTACGCATTGACTTCTAAACATTAAGACGGCAAAGACTGTCACACACACACAGTGCTGACTGACTCCCACTTAGTTATCTTAAGCTGCCACAGTTGCTTATTAAATCGTGCATGAGCTTATTTCTGATAAAGGTGTTTTCTGGAGTCTGAGGGGAATAGGTGTTACAACAAACTTATTCACTGAAGGGTAGACCACCAGTTTAGTATTCTCCATTAGGCTGAATTGTAGTGAAAAGCCTCCATTTGTTATTTATGTTGGCTGTGGCAGGCCTGAGTCTGGTTTAATTTGTGTACTTCTATAAACAACTTGATCAGCCTTACCTTGATGGCTGAATCACTAGTGCGGGCAAAGGAAGCAGCTTTAAGGAGACTGTTGGATTCAATTTCTTGTATCACTGGTTTATTATTGTCATGTCTACTGAGACACAGCGAGAAACCTTCACGAATCATTAGTCAGGAGTGGTTCAGGATGATGGGAAAATAGAAAATACTAGACCAAGTGGACCTGTTGTGCCCAAACCTCTCCTGCATTGGTGCAGCACCCTCCTCCCCCTCTCCCTCCCCTCCCCCTCCCTCCCCCACTCCCTCCTCCCCTCCCCTCCCCCTCCCCCCTTCCCCCTCCCTCCTCCCTCCTCCCTCCCCATCCCTCCCCTCCCCTCCCCCCTTCCTCCTCCCCTCCCCCCCACACCATCCCCCTCAACCCCCCTTATCCTCCCTCCTCCCCCCTTCCCCCCCTTATCCTCCCTCCCTCCCTCCTCCCTCCCGAGGAGATAGATTTAAACTTTAAAATGTGGATAACTTTCCAAATATAACACCGATTTCAATGAAACTTCTTCCATTAGCACCAAAGGGACGACGGTGAGTAAGGTGGGCCTAAAATTGTCGCGCTGTCATCTACCGTTTTGGCAGTCGTTCAGGAACAAACAAACAAACAAACGAGAGTTTTAGCATATAGATTGATCCGCTGTTCATGAAGGGAGCGAAGCGGAAGAATGGAAACTATGGGCCGGTTAGCCTGACTTCAGTGCTTGGTAATATTTTAAAGTCCGCTATAAAGGATGAGGTTTCTGAGTACTTAGAAGCTCACGATAAAATAGGTCGAAGTCAGCTTAGCTGTGGACGACACGTCAATGGATATCTTTAAGGCTGAGATTGATAGATTCTTGATTAGTACGGGTGTACTATACCACACACGAGTGTGGCAGGCAGTGCAAAGGAGGAAATAAACAGAGTACAGAATATACTGCTGCAGCTACAGAGGAAGTGCAGACAAAGAAAGTGCAAGGGCCACAACGTAGCAGCTTGGAAGATCGGGAATTCATCCTCAGCACAAGGAACGTTTGTTGAAGAGTTTAATAACAGCGGGGAAGAAGCTGTTCTTGAATCTGGTGGAATCTTCCGCCCTCTAGGAGAGGGGAGAAGATGGAATTAGCTGGGAGTAAGTGGGCCTGGAGTATGTTGGCTGCATTCCTGAGGAGTGGACGAGAAAGTGGGATCACATAGAACAAGTGTGAGCGAGTGATCGATGGTCAGCATGGACTCGGCGGGCAGAAGGGCCTGTTTCCATGCCGTACCTTTCAATCGATCAACTCGGACTTGTGCTTTGCGCCATGTTTTGCTCAAGGTTCCAGCATTCCGCTGTTCCTTGCGGGTCCATTTTACCCCGAGTTTGCTGGCTGAGAAAAAGACACGAAGAGGAAGCAGTTTGACACTGTGGTGCTGACGGTGTCCTCTGTGCCCCTGTGTGATGTGCAGGTTTCATGCCGGCTGGCTGGTGCAGGTGTGCGGAAGGACATTCTGCGGTGTTCCGTTGATGCTGTCTGTGTGTGATTAGCGTAGCGTGGAGAGCAGAGAGTGTGGTGGGGGGGCAGTGACCACAGTGCGATTGCCTCTCTCCCACTCCTCCGTGCCGGACAAATCAAACCTCATCACATCCGCAAGGTCGGCGCTGATTGCTTCTGCTTTTTTTTTCTTCACACCGGTTCTGGGACTTTGGACAATTATGGAGAAATGTTCTGGCTGAATTTGCAGATTGTGGCTGCAGCCTTGGTGGCAAAGAGCAGATATTCTCCATTTATTTAATAATGATCACTTGTCCCCTGTGGCATCCAGTGTAGGCACGCTGTGTAAAGCTCTGCGTACAGGATTAGAGTCAGCGATTGTGCCTCATCCCCAATCATTTAATCGAGAAGATCCTTCCTAATCCATTCAAAGGAGAAGCACTTCCTGCACCCAAACATGATAACTAAAATCAGATTATATGATATTATATATTAAATCTATATTCAAAATATTTGGTAGGACAGACTCAAGCAAATGTTTGCTTTAATGTTGGACACAGAAGGGGGATATATTTGATGTGAGAAAAAGTAGTTTTGGAGTGATTTTAATCCTTTGCATACTGTAGAATGATAGTGCGTGAGTAGTTAATATCATCCACGAACCATCTGCCGTTCACTGCATATGTCAAAATAATAGTCATACAGTCACACAGCATGGGTAAAGGCCCTTCATCCCACCTGGTCCATGCCGAACAAAACAGGGAGACCGTGCAAACTCCACACGGAGAGCACCCGTGGTCAGGATGGAACCCGGGTCTCTGGACTGTCGGGCAGCAGCACCTCTGCCCACTCCGCCATTGTGCTGTCCCAGGATGTTTCATGAATTCAGCAGGGCTGCGTAGAAGAGTTATGCCCGACATCATTGAGGCGATTGTCACGATTAGTCAGTCAGATTGTTACTTTGGCAGCATGTCCCCAGCCCTCTTTTAGTAATGCACCCGCATCTCGAACTTGACTTCCCAAAATGTCATCTGCACGATTTGGCTTCAAAGTAACAATCTTGTAACTGTCCTCTCTTACCAGCCTCTTATCGGAATCTTATCGAAACGTATAAGATTAATAAGGGGTTGGACACGTTAGAGGCAGGAAACATGTTCCCAATGTTGGGGGAGTCCAGAACCAGGGGCCACAGTTTAAGAATAAGGGGTAGGCCATTTAGAACGGAGATGAGGAAAAACGTTTTCACGTTTGCCACGGATTTTCGCTACCTTCTCTCTTCGTGCTTGTCATAATTTTATAGTTTGCAGTCAAATGTGCCTTGGACTTCCAAATTGTTGCTGGAATTTGGTTGTGTAACCAATCTATTCTTAAAGCTGTGTGGAAGGAACTGCAGATGCGGGTCTCTGGACTGTCGGGCAGCAGCACCTCTGCCCACTCCGCCATTGTGCTGTCCCAGGATGTTTCATGAATTCAGCAGGGCTGCGTAGAAGAGTTATGCCCGACATCATTGAGGCGATTGTCACGATTAGTCAGTCAGATTGTTACTTTGGCAGCATGTCCCCAGCCCTCTTTTAGTAATGCACCCGCATCTCGAACTTGACTTCCCAAAATGTCATCTGCACGATTTGGCTTCAAAGTAACAATCTTGTAACTGTCCTCTCTTACCAGCCTCTTATCGGAATCTTATCGAAACGTATAAGATTAATAAGGGGTTGGACACGTTAGAGGCAAGAAACATGTTCCCAATGTTGGGGGAGTCCAGAACCAGGAGCCACAGTTTAAGAATAAGGGGTAGGCCATTTAGAACGGAGATGAGGAAAAACGTTTTCACGTTTGCCACGGATTTTCGCTACCTTCTCTCTTCGTGCTTGTCATAATTTTATAGTTTGCAGTCAAATGTGCCTTGGACTTCCAAATTGTTGCTTGAATTTGGTTGTGTAACCAATCTATTCTTAAAGCTGTGTGGAAAGAACTGCAGATGCTGGTATATACCGAAGATAGAAACAAAGTGCTGGAGTAACTCAGCAGGTCAGGCAACATCATTGGAGAGAAAGGATGGGTGATGTTTGGGGTCGGGACCCTTCTTCAGATGAAAGTGTAGGGGGAGGGGGGGGGGGAATTGGAGGAAAGAAACTGATGTTCTGACCTTTCCTTGCCTCCAGCTTCCTCCCCTTTACTTTCGGTCTGAAGAAGGGTCCCGACCCAAACTGTTACCCATCCTTTTTCTCCAGAGATGCTGCCTGACCTGCTGAGTTACTCTGGCACTTCGATTTGGCTTCAAAGTAACAATCTTGTAACTGTCCTCTCTTTCCTGCCTCTTATCGGGATCTTATCGAAATGTATAAGATTATTAAGGGGTTGGACACTTTAGAGGCAGGAAACATGTTCCCAATGTTGGGGGAGTCCAGAACAAGGGGCCACAGTTTAAGAATAAGGGGTAGGCCATTCAGAACGGAGATGAGGAAAAACTTTTTCAGTCAGAGAGTTGTGAATCCGTGGACTTCTCTGCCTCAGAAGGCAGTGGAGGCCAATTCTCTGAATGCATTCAAGAGAGAGCTAGATAGAGCTCTTAAGGATAGTGGAGTCAGGGGGTATGGGGAGAAGGCAGGAACAGGGTACTGATTGAGAATGATCAGCCATGATCATATTGAATGGTGGTGCTGGCTCGAGGGGCCGAATGGCCTACTCCTGCACCTATTGTCTATTGTCTATTGCCTCCATTAGGCTGGTCCTGGTGATGCCCAGCATAGTTCTGAGTGATGCGATGCTAACATTTGTGGTGAGACTAGAAAAAAGGGTTGGTGCGGCATGAGGTGGGTTTGGAGGGTGGGAGGTTACCGTGAGGGGGAGATGGTTGGAAATGGTTGCTAGGAGGGTGGATTGGAGATTGTTGTAGACAGTGAGAGGACGATGTGACCTTGTAGACTGGGAGATTGCTGAAGGGAGTGAGTTATGGTGGGAGATGTCAAATGACCTGGGGATTGTGAGGAGTGGAATTATAAGAAAGAGAGGACATGGGGAATGTTGAAAATGATCAGGAGGAACTGTGAGTGCAAGAAAATAACTGCAGATGCTGGTACAAATCGAAGGTATTTATTTCACAAAATGCTGGAGCAACTCAGCAGGTCAGGCAGCATCTCGGGAGAGAAGGAATGGGTGACGTTTCGGGTCGAGAACCTTCTTCAGGAATTGCGAGCATCGTTTATCAGTCGTGGATAAAGTAATCTGTTTGAACTACTTCCACCTGGCAGACGTTACAAGCCCATCCACGCCTGCACCTCCAGTCTAAGAAACAGCTTTATTCCTAGAGCTATAGCTGCTCTGAATCGGACCTGCTGAGTGCCCCTCATGATATGTCTCTGCCCCCATGGTCACCAGGCACAACTGACCCTGCATGAACCTATTTGCACTTTACCTTGTTTCTTTTATTTTTTATCCCTTCTTTTTGTTGTTTTTGTTTTCGCCGTGTTTTGTTTATTTTATAACATCATTATGGAAGTGGCATTCTTCATCTCGTTGTACTTGTACAATGACAATAAAGATATATTCATTGACATTTCAGAAGGGGCGGCACATTTGCTCAGCGGTGGAGGTGCTGCTTTACAGCGCCAAGAGACTCGGGTTCGATCCTGATTGCTGGTGCTGTCCGTGTGGAGTTTGCACGTTCTCCCTGTGACCACGAGGGCTTTCTCCGGATGCTCTGGTTTCCTCCCACATTCCAAAGGCGTGCAGGTTTGTAGGTTAACAGGCTTCTATAAATTGTTCCTAGTGTGTAGGATAGAACTAGTGGACAGGTGATCGCTGGTCGGCATGGACTCGGTGGGCTGAAGGGCCTGTTTCCACACTGTATCTCTAAACTAAACTCAACTAAACTAAGCACAATTTGTAGCATCTGACTGTCGACGTGGTGAGTTGTCGACTTTGCTAAAAACTTGACTGTTCTTAAAAAAAATGTTCTTGAGTTTCTTGGACTATAATGCTTGTATCTGGATAATTAAGTTAAGGAAGCTGCATAATAAATCATTAAGACAGGAATCTTCTGACAATGTAGTGAACCTTGCACTGCAGAGGTCGATACTGAAGACAATAAAGTTGTTAATATAAGAACAGCAAATATTACAGTCTATTTCCATTTGAGAGAAATATCAACACAAAGAAGCCACCACCATATAACCATATAACCATATAACAACTACAGCACGGAAACAGGCCCGTTCGGCCCTACCAGTCCACGCCGACCACTCTCTCTGACTAGGAGAAAGTAACAGATCAATTCATTATATTGAAGAACCAAATCATTTCAAGGTACATTCTTAGTCATTCTCTTATTGGAAAGATGCAAAGAAATACAGCAGGGATATTATCCGGGAGAAATATTTAGCCAGTCATTCATTGCTAATATGTACTGTTGTGCTAATCAATATACTTTGTCGTTTGATCTTTTATTCAGCTTAGTTTACTTTTTCACATCAATCGACCGGTCTTTTCATCTTTGAAGCATCACCACTTCCACCCGACCTCCCTCCCTTATCATTAGGACCCTCTATGACTTTTTACTGAACCAATGCTAGATTTCTAAAGTGCACTCGGCCATCTGTTCCTGATCCAACTGCAAAGGTTGTGAGTTCTTTGAAAGTGTGACTCCGTTACCCTGTCAAGATCATGGACTTTCATCACGCTGGCTCCCGTCTCTTACCTCAGGTCCCATGTGGATAGCTTCTATACGTCTCATCTTCAAATTTCTAAGGTACCTTACATCTGCCCTTCATCCTTCAAGAGTCAATGGCCAAGAGTGTCTAGTTCTCATGCGCCCCAAACGGAACAATTAAATTCTTACATGCAGCACCATAACAGGTTTGTAAATGCAGTCGTCAATAGGCAATACAATAGCCAAGCAAAAAAAAGTTCAAAGATAAAAACTATACCGTGCAAAAACAGAACAAAGCCCAAAGTCCCTAGTGCAACCCCAGCAGTTTGTTGTTCATAGTTTGGTTGGAGTTCGTGGTGTTCAATAGCCTGATGTGTGTTGGGAAGAAGCTGCTCCTTAACCTGGTGGTTACAGTTTACAGACCCCTGTACCTTCCCCCCGATGGCAGGAGTGTGGCCAGAGTGGTGTGGGTCTTTGATGATGCTGGCTACCTTCTTGAGGCAGCGCCTCCTGTAGTTCCCTTTGATGTTGGGGGAGATCAGTCCCGTGACAGACTGGGCAGTGCCCATTCCTTCTCTCCAGAGGTGCTGCCTGTCCCACTGAGTTACTCCAGTATTTTGCATCTATCTTCAGTGTAAACCAACATCTGCAGTTCCTTCCTACACATTAAGGAGAAAGTTACATGCTTCAATCTGAAGAAGGGTCTCGACCCGAAACATCACCCATTCCTTCTCTCCAGAGATGCTGCCTGCCACACAGAGTTGCTCCAGCAGTTTGTGTCTAACTTTCTCCTTAATTCCTTTCCTTCTTTTTTACTGTAAAGGACGTAAAAGTCGATTTTTATTCTTGCAATCTGCCTCATGTCCCATTTCTGTCCTTTAGTTTAGTTTGGTTAATTTGGTTTAGTTTAGTTTAATGTCACGTGTACCGAGGTACAGGGAAAAGCTTTTTGGTTGCATATTATCCAGTCAGTGAAAGGACTGTACATGATTACAATCAATCCGTCCACAATGTACAGATGCAGGATAAAGGGAATGATGTTTCGTGCAAGATAAAGTCTGGAAAAGTTGAATTCAAGATAAGTTGAGGGCCTATAATGAGGTAAATGGGAGGTCAGGACTGCTCTGTTGTTGGTGATAGGATGTTTCAGTTGCCAGAGAACAGATGGGAAGAAGCAGTCCCTGAATCTGAAGGTGGGCATTTTCACACTTCTGAAAGTACCTCTTGCCTGATGCAATTCTTCCTCTTAAATTGAGGCGAGCAATAGCTGGTTTGCTGCAGTCATTTGTGTTCCATTAGAGCCCATGGCGCAAATTGTAAGCAAACATTTCACTTTCAAATTGTAGAAACGGAGATGTGTACCTTGGGCTGAGATTATATTATCATCCTCTCAGCGTTTGAGTTCAGCACTGTGGAATGCTCCCTCCTGGCGAAGCACACTACTTACTGTGCAGTGTTGAATGTGGAGAGGGTATGTGCAGTATTGTTCATAGTGACCTTCCTCCCACCAACATCCATCACACCACTGATGGTAGACGATGCACCATTGTCACAAACAGACACCCTGCACCTCCAATACTGCCATTTCCCATCCTATTTACATTTCCTTCCTTTCATCTTCTCTTCCAATTAGGATGCTTACTTCACACAATATGGGATCAGAGGAAGCCCAAGGCTGGAAAGAAAGAGCGAAGATTATTCTGACCTTGCCATAGACTTGTTGCACCTCCTTCACGCTGACCAATGCATCGCATTCTGAAATGGTAAATATTGAACATAATTGGATTTTGTCAACTTTGATCTTTTTTTGGTCGTAAAAATCTCCAGCTAATATTTGCATCTCTGCTTCTGGGAACCGGTTGCAGAGTTGTTGAAGCTCAGACGTACAAGTTCTAAGCATAACCTCTCATTTGGGTCTGCGGATGGAAGACACTGGGTCTCACTGCAGTGGCTGTGACTCCCTGCACGATTCGTAACGCTGCCTCCTCAATCATCACGGCTCCGGTAAGGTTGTAGCATGCAGCAAAGGTCATGTCAGCCTTGCTGCTATCTGACTGTCAGACACAGGACTCAAGAGCAGCGCAGTGGCGTGGCAGGGAGAGCTGTGACCCGCGACCATAATACTGTGACATAGCAACGCCAAAGACCCGTGCTTGATCCTCAACTGCGTGGAGTTTGCACGCTCTCCCTGTGACCACCTGGGTTTCCTCCAGGCGCTCCGGTTTCCTCCCACATCCCAAAGACCTGTGGATTTGCAGGTTAATTGGCCCTCTGTAAATTGCCTCTAGTGTGTAGGGAGTGGATGCAAAAATGGTATGACATTGAACTAGTGTGACCATGTCAGCGTGGACTCAGTGGGCCGAAGGGCCTGTTTTCATGCCATACCTCTAAACTAAACTAAGCTGTGATAAATTTATTATATTATTGATTATTACATGTTTATCGGTGCGTTGTTGCGTTAATGGGCCTGTTAAGCTGTAGCGAGTAAGGATTTCATTGTTTCAATGACAATTAAACACTTGACTTGTCTTCTACTTTTAACGCCACAAATTAGAGCAGAAAATGAGAGAAATACTGAGGCAAACTTACATTTCCTATCAATTAATGCAAGCAATGTGCTTGTGATGGTGAGGATCCAAGGTTAAGACGAACCCTGACTCTGAGAAACAAATTAGTGTCTGAGGAATTATTGTTAAGATTCAGATGTTATTATAGTGGATATTAGATACTCCTTGTGCCTGTTCTAAAGCAAAAGTATTCATTTTGATGAATTTGACTACAGATATGATTGATCCAGCAGCTGATAATCAGTCAGTTCAGCAACTTGGGAATTGTATTAACCAACATGTAAGTACTATTGCAAAGCCTTTTGGTTTTTGCTCAGGATACCTCCGACCGAATAAAGTCAGTGCGTTTTTTTTTTTGTAGTTTTATTGATGACACTGAATTAAGATGAATGGTTCTTCCCAGGAAAATGTAATCTTGTTTGCAAGCTGGATTCTCTTCAAATGTGGTCCAATTAGGCTGAATGTCATCTTCCCCACTAAAGCAGATGTGTGAAATCTGGCTTGATGAAGAGAATACTGAGTTAAATTATGTTCGCTCTATACTCTGCGATTTAACATCGCTCAATGTAAAGGTCATTGTGTGCAAAGGATTTTATAAAAAAGTCTTTTCTAGGAGAGAGGCGGCAAGAAACCTTCAACCAAATTCAATGCAGTTAACCAATTCCGTACCGGGGCATTATTTCCAACATTTCAACATTAGGTCGGCACGGTGGCGCAGCGGCAGAGTTGCTGCCTTAAGCCCCTGTCCCACTTAGGCGATTTTCAGGTGACTACAGGTGACTAGGCTGTCGCCACACGGTTGCCGGGGTGTCGCCTGTACGGTCGTGAGTAGTGTCCAAAGAGTCGTGGCGTTTTTCTGGTCGCCATTGGATTTTGAAATGTTTAATAATTTTCGGCGACTGTTGGTTTGAAGCCAATGATCGTAGCTTGACGTCTCCTGACATAGGTGCTGTCGTAGGTTGGCGCCAGGTTGGCGCCAGGTGACGTAGGTTGTCGCTGAATTCGGCGAATTTCATTGGCGACCGCCTACATCAACCTACGTCAACCGGCGACAGGTACCGGCGTCAAAACCGGAGGCGAAAATGACGTGAATTGTCTTCAGTCGTTGCCGACAGGGTCGTAGCTTGTCGCGGGTAGACGTAGGTTGACTTCAGTTGTCGTAGCTTGTCGCCTATGTGGTCGTAGTTTGTCGTAGGTGCGGTCGTAGGTGGACGTCCTAAGTCGCGACGATTGGGTCGCTGGCTGTCGGTAGCTTGACGTCGACTAGGTAGTAGGTTGTTGTAGCTTGTCACAGACATTGTCGTGGGGGGGGTCGAGTCGCCGGTTTTTCGCCGACCTGCTACGACTATGACAGTCGCCGGCAGTCGCTTAAAAAATCGCTTAAGTGGGACAGGGGCTTAAATATGGTGCCAGAGACCCATGTTTGATTCTGACCTGGGTGCTGTCTGTATGGAGATTGTACGTTCTCCCCGTGTCCTGCGTGGGTTTTCTCCAGGATCTCTGGATTCCTCCCACGCTCCAAAGATGTACAGGTTTGCAGGTTAATTGGTTTGGTGTAATTGTGAATTGTCCCTCGTGCGTGTGGAACCAGAGTTGGTGTGCAGGGATCGTTGGGCGGCGTGGATCTGATGGGCCGAAGGGCCTGATTCCGCGCTGTATCTCTATACTATACTAAATTACTTAAAATAACTCCAGCCCCTCACTTTCTCAATTAATTTATTAATGCTTTTAAAATAAGTGCCATTCATCGGGGGTCAATTTCAATGCAATTTCAGGCAATGCTTTGCAAATTACTTATCGACTTCAGGTAGCTTGCTGGAGTACAGGCCCCAGTCAACATCAATGGTGCCAAAGTTTAGATGGTGAAGAACTTCAAGTTCCTTGGAGTTAATATTACCAACAATCTGTTCTGGACCAAGCAGATTGAAGTGAGAGCCAATAAGGCACATCAACACTCTCCTTCCTGAGGAGATGAAGGAAACTCAGTGTACATCCAATGACTTTAGACTTTAGACTTTAGGGATACAGTGTGGAAACAGGACCTTCGGTCCACCGGGTCCACGCCGACCATCAATCGCCGTGGTAGGGTTGCCGCCTCACATCGCCAGAGACCCAGGTTCGATCCTGGATGTGTGGAGTTTGCACATTCTCCCTGCGACCGCGTGGGTTTCCTCTGGGTGCTCCAGTTTCCTCCCACATCCAAAAAACGTGCAAGTTTGAAGGTTAATTGGTCCTCTGTAAATTGCCCCTAGTGTGTGGGGAATGGATGAGCAAGTGAGAGAACATAGATGGCCGGCGTGGACTCGATGGGCCGAAGGGCCTGTTTACATGCTGCATCTTTGAATCAATTCAGTGAATCAATCAGATTGGAAGATTTGGAAAGAAGTCAATGGCAGCCAACTTACGCCTCAGCCTTAGAAAGGAAACAACTTTCACAATGCAGACACCCCCTGGTTATGTAAACGCATTCGCATGATTAAAATTGGCTTTTATCTCTTTAAAATAACATATTGTTACTGGAATTCTATATTTAGAGCGTGATGGTGAGATGAATTCTGAATGTGCTGCAGCTTTCAATCTCATATCGAACTTGACTAAAATACTGTTTGCTGGGTAGATTGGAATAGAGCATTTGAATGTATTGACACGGGTAGGCATACTGATGTAATATCCCTTGTGTCTGTTAGAGATACAGCAAGGAAACTGATCCTTCAACCTACCAAGTTCGCGCCGACCATCCATCACCCGTTCACACTAGTTCTTTGTTCTCCCACTTTCATGTCCACTCACGACGCACCTATTTTTACAGAGGCCAATTTTAACCTACAAATCCACGAATCTTGGGAATGTGGGTGGAAACCGGAACACCGGGAGAAAACCAAGCCGTTGCAGGGAGAATGGGAAAACTCCACACAGACAGCTCCTGCGGTCAGAAATGATCACTATCTGTGTGCTGTGTGCAGCCATAGAGTCCTGAAGCTCAGAAATAGGCCCATTGGCCCAACCTGTTCATGCCAGCCAAGATGCATTATACAGTATATGCTTGTCCCACCTGCTCGCATTTGGTCCATATCCCACCACGTACCTGTCCAAATGTCTTTTAAATGTTGTTACTGTACCTGCCTCAACTTCCTCCTCGTTCCATATACCCACCACCCTTTGTGTGGAAACGTTGCCCCTCTAGTTCCTATTACATTTTTCCCTCCCTCATCTTAAACCAATGACATATTATCACACCGTAAAGTTATCATTACAACTACTATAAAAAAACACCTTATCTCACATCTTTTTCTTTACCCATGGTAACAAACCTTGCTGCCAATAAAAATAACCTATCCTTATTTAGTCTAAAAATTGACCAGAGGGAACATCTTCAGGGGATGTGAAAGTTCCACTTAATTCATGGAAATAACTTACAAAGTTTAAGGCTGGTAATGTGATATTCCAGCCAAAGTTTGTGAACCTTGCAGTACAGGTCCTCCATCAATTTTCTGTCAACTGATGGTCCGGCACCTCCTTTAATCCAGACAAAACTACTTGAGCACATTTAGGTCATCAGGTCAGAAGTGATAGGAGTAGAATTAGGCCATTCGGCCCATCAAGTCTACTCTGCCATTCAATCAAGTCTGATCCATCTTTCCCTCTCAATCCCATTCTCCTGCCTTCTCACCATAACTCCTGACACCTGTACTAATCAAGAATCTATCTCTCTGCCTTCAAAATATCCACTGGCCTGGCCTCTACAGCCTTCTGTTGCAAAGGATTCTACAGATTTACCACCCTCTGACAAAATAAATTTCTCCTCATCTCCTTCCTAAAAGAACGTCCTTTAATTCTGAGGCTATGACCTCTAGTCCTAGACTCTCCCACTAGTGGAAACATCCTCCCCACATCCACTCTATCCAAGCCTTTCACTATTCTGTATGTTTCAATGAGGTCCCCCTCATTCTTCTAAACTCCAGCAAGTACAGGCCCAGTACTGACAACTGCTCATCATAGGTTAACCTACTTGTCCCTGGGATCATTCTTGCTAACCTCACCTGGACCGTCTCCAGAGCCAGCACATCCTTCCTTGGATATGGTGCCCAAAATTGCTCAGAATATTCCAAATGCGGCCTTACCAGCGCCTTATACACCGATCAGCCAAAACTTTATGACCACCTGCCTAATATGCTGTTGGTCCTCCATGTGCCGCCAAAACAGCACCGACTTGCCAAGGCATGGACTCCACAAGACGCCTAAAGGTGTCCTATGGTATCTGGCACCAAAACATTAGCAGCGGTTCCTTCAAGTCCTGTAAGATGTGAGGTGGAGCCGCCGTGGATCGGACTTGTCGATCCAGCTCATCCCACAGATGCTCAATTGGATTGAGATCTGGAGAATTCGGAGGCCGGGGCAACACCGTGAACACTTCATCATGTTCCTCAAACCATTCCCGAACAATGTGTGCAGGGCGCATTATCCTGCTGAAAGAGGCCACTGCCATCAGGGAATACCATTGCCATGAAGGGGTGTACCTGGTCTGCAACGATGTTTAGGTAGGTGACACGTGTCAAATTGACGTCCACATGAATGGCCGGACCCAGGGTTTCCCAGCAGAACATTGCCCTAAGCATCACACTCCTTCCAATGGCTTGTCGTCTTCCCACAGTGCAACCTGGTGCCATCACTGCCCTCGCACATCGATGAGCCTTGGGCGCCCAACACCCTGTCGCCAGTTTGTGGTTTGTCCCTCCTCGGACCACTGTCGGTAGGTACTCACAACTGCTGACCGGGAGCACCCCACAAGCCTTGCCATTTAAGAGATGCTCTGACCCAGTCGTCTGGCCATAACAATTTGGCCCTTGTCAAAGTCGCTCAGGTCTTTACTCCTGCCCATTTTTCCTGCATCCAACTTCAACATCAACCTCAACAACTGACTGTTCACTTGCTGCATAATATATCCCACCCCATTGACAGGTGCCATTGTAACAAGATTATTAATGTTATTCACTTCACCTGTCAGTGATCATAATGTTTTGGCTGATCGGTGTAGAGCCGCATCATTACATCCCTGTTATTGTGTACTTGAAATCCTCCCGGAAGTCCCCCCCCCAAAAAAAATTATGGTGCCTAGGCTGGGAGAGGAGGCTGACCTTGCCCTCATTGGGACTTCCGTGGCCGATCAGCGGGTCGGATTTGCCGGGGCTCTGGAACTCCGGCCTGGATGGAGCCGGCAGATCCGCTCCCATAGCCGACCTCCGAGGCCGACTTTGTGTCTCGGCCCCCCTGAGGCAGCGATCTCTGTTAGTCGGGCAAAATGGATGAATCAGCAAGGCTCTGGAACAGGGTACTGAGACCTGTATTGGAAAATGTGGAGCTAATTTTCCCCGATGTGTTAACTCCACATTTAGAGTATGTCAGAAATGGCATCCCTGTCTGCTTAAAATACCACATTTTATCAGAGTTTTAATTGCATCCAAACCACTTGTGAGCAAAGACATCAGCGAGTCAAGTTACCAGAGTGCGCGTGGATCCAATGACCACTTTTCTGGTTTACTTTGACCACAGTACAAAAGATTGTCAATTAGATCATTAGCACGGATGATATCACCCTGATTGCGGTGCATTAGTGTTGTTAGGGGGAACATGAAGCAACAAAGCAGCATGCAGGCAGAGACAAGGGCAGTGAATGAGTGGTCCAGTGCACATATCCAATGCACCGATGTTGGGGAAGTCCAGAACAAGGGATCACAGTTTAAGGATAAGGGGGAAGTCTTTTAGGACCGAGATGAGAACGTTTTTTTTCACACAGAGAGTGGTGAATCTGTGGAATTCTCTGCCACAGAAGGTAGTTGAGGCCAGTTCATTGGCTATATTTAAGAGGGAGTTAGATGTGGCCCTTGTGGCTAAAGGGATCAGGGGGTATGGAGAGAAGGCAGGTACGGGATACTGAGTTGGATGATCAGCCATGATATTGACTGGCGGTGCAGGCTCAAAGGGCCGAATGGCCTACTCCTGCACCTATTTTCTATGTTTCTATGTTTCTACAACATTCTGAAGGAGAAGAGTGGCTCAGAAGTCTGGATTCAGTCGGGAGTTGATAACTGAATCAACTCAAGCTGCGACGTATGGTTTGGAAGTTGTTTCCGGTTGTGATAACTGTGGCTGTCAGGGTAAGAGCAACTGTCGATTTGGTGGAAATTTCAGATATCGGGGATAATTGGATGTGTTGTAGAGTCATAGAGCTGGCCGACATGGTGGCGTAGCGGTAGAGTTGCTGTCTTACATCGCCCGAGACACGCTTTCGATCGCTGTCTGTATGGAGTTTATATGTTCTCTTTGTGACCACGTGGGTTTTCTCCGGGTGCTCTGGTTTCCTCCCTCACTCCAAAAACGCGCAGGTTTGTAGGTTAATTGGCTCCTGTACATTGTAAATTGTCCCTCGACCCATGTCCCGAGTCCGCGCCGACCAGCGATCGCCCACACCCAGTTCCATCCTGCACAGAGGGCCAATTAGCCTACAAACCTGCACGCCGTTGTGATGTGGGAGGAAACCGGAGCACCCGGAGAAAACCCACACGGTCACAGGGAGAACGTACAAACTCTATACAGAGCACCCGGAATCAGGATTGATCCTGGGTTCTGGCGCTGTGAGGCACTAACTTTAATAAATCATTAAAATGATTTTTTGCATCAACTGCATATGTGTGATTAGCTGCACATAAATATGTTACTGTTTCACTTGCATGCAAAGATGTAATAATTCCTCCACCTATAACTATGTTCGAGTTTCTCCTTGCAGAAAGTTATATCCTTGCATCAGTTATTCTTAATTGCATCCCTGTCGTCTGACTATAAATGTGCCTCTTTTATTAATTGATAATATCATATCATATCATATCATAGCATTGGGCGGCACGGACTTGGAGGGCCGAAAAGGCCTGTTTCCGGCTGTATATATATGATAATGATAACATTCCTCTTGTCAGGGGATGTCTTTAAGGAATTTTGTTAATATCAACATTTGGCATTGCCCCCCTGGTGCTGATTCTCACTTGCTTGCGGTAAGCACACGGTGGTTGTTCTACCCGGCGTTAAGCAGCACATTGATATGAGTGAGCCAACAGAGCCAACGTGTTAGCATTCAATATTCCAGAAATGACCTGGTAGATTCAGCTCATCAAAGCAGACTCACCATTGCACAGCAAGATATTTTGTGAGAGGAAATTGCTGAGATGTGAGATGTGGGATTTGATCTGCAGTAATTGTAGCCCCAGTGGTATTATGTGGCTGGTAACTGGTATTGTGCGGCTGGTAACTGATGGCCATCTCAGAGCCTCGGGATTGTGCTGGGGAAACTAAAAACGTAAAATAAACGCTGCCGCGCAGTGACGCAGCGGTAGAGTTGCTGCTGCCTTACAGCGCCGGAGACCCGGGTTCGATCCCGATTATGGGTACAGTCTGCACGGAGTTTGTACGTTCTCCCCGTGACCTGGGTGGGTTTTCTCCAAGATCTTGATGTGGTTGGTGTTGCAGCTAAAGGGAAAGTGCAAGCAAGAGAAAAGTGCAAGCGGTAGGTTGGGTGATCAGAACTACGCCCATGTTATAAATGGTCCATTCTGATAGCCTGATAACAATGGGGGAGAAGTTGTTACCGAATTTAGTGGTACAAGCTTTCAAGCTTTTGTATCTTCTGCCCGACAGGAGAGGGGAGAAGGAGGAATGACCGGGGTATGAGAGGTCATTGATTGCGTAGATTGCTTTCCCAAGGCAACATGAAGCGTATATGGAGTCAATGGCGAGGAGGCTGATTTGTGTGATGGACTGAGCCACATCCACAACCCTCTGAAATTTCTAGTGGTCTTGGGCAGAGCAGTTATCAAAACAAGCTGTGATGCATCCCAATAAGATGCTTTCTATGGTGCATCTCTAGATGGTGATTGGTGACATGACAAATTTCCTTCATCTCTGAGGAAGTAAGAGGTATTGGTTTGCTTTCTTGGCCATAGTGTCAACATGGTTGGCCAGGACAAATTGTTGGCGATATTTATACTTTTATCAAACCGGAGCACCCGGAGGAAACCCATGCCGTCACAGGGAGATTGTGTAAACTCCGCACAGTCAGCGCCCGAGGTCAGGATTGAACCCGGGTCTCTGGCGCTGAGAGGCAGCAACTCTAACGCTGCTCCACTGTGTAGCCCTGTCAGTCAATTGACTATTGACCTGTTTGGCTTCTGTTGCCATGAATGAACAAGTCAAATTAGTTTAGTTTATCGTTTATTGTCACGTGTGCCGAGGCGCAGTGACAAGGTTTTGTTGCGTGCTGTCCAGTCAGCGGAAAGACTTTATTTAATGTGGCGACTGTGTTAATAAATGCAGCTTTCGTCTTTCACTCAGGAGAATTGCATTTCAGTCAAATAATGTGGCTCACAAAGTAAGTGCTTACGCTGTGTGAGTGACAACCCAATACGAGCTCTTTATGAATTTTATGAGATTGACATTTTCAATAACGCTTGGTATATGAAAGGCTGAGAAGTTGGGGCAAGGCATCAGCCTGCCTCCCACATGCCCACATTCTGTAGTGACCCTGCCAATTGTTTTGAATTACAGCTGTTTACCTGAGTGTTGAGCTCGAGCCAAACAGAAATATTAGCTTGACCTCACCGACTGTCAGTACTGCTCCAGGCCTTTGTACCTACTGCATTCTGTCATGTAATGGAATAAGATGGGGAAAAAAGGAGACTTCCCTTTGGGGAGGGTGGATAAAAATGTCAGCATTGTGTTGCAGGCGGACGGATGGCTTTAATCCAGCAGCTTAGTCCATCTGGGAACAGAAGAGAAATGTCATTCTGTTGACAGTACAGCGGATGGCTCGCAGTCTTTTGTGTTCATCTCCGCTGTACGGATGCAGCCACAACAGAAACCCATCTCCATTCAGTCTGCCTCCTACACCAATTTTTGGTTTGCAACCTGACGGGTTTTTTTTTTCTCTTCGTTTCACAAGGTCTGTCACGCAAGGATTCTTGAGAAATAAAATAAAGGCAACGGCTGAAGTCCTGAAATTGAGGGGGAGAGCCTTTCTCTTAAACACAGAAGAGACGGAGTCATTCGAGGGGATTGATAAAGGATGGGGCGCAGCAGGTAGTTCTGAGCGGTGCTTTGGAGAAGGCAGGACCGTCGTGTGCCCTCCGCGGGAGAGGTTAGCAGTCACGGAGCTGCGGGGTATTTCACAACACACTGATGCTGATGTTGCATTTGGATTGAAAGACACGGCATGGAAACAGGCCCTTCGGCCCACTCAGTCAACGCCTTCCATCCATCAACATGCTCCAATGTGTGGCTAGTTCCTTCACATCTTCTGTAAGTTCAGAAGTCCAAATTAATCAGGTAACACTGTGTATGTGGAAAATAGGAACTGCAGACGCTGGTTTACAAACAAAAGACACAAAGTGCTGGAGGTACTCAACGGGTCAGGCAGCATCTCTGGAGACCACGGATAGGTGAAGTTTTGGGTCAATGATCACTGAGGAAGGGTCCCAACCCAAAATTTCACCTATCCATGTTCTCCAGAGATGCTGCCTGACCCATTGCGTTACTCCAGCACTTTGTGTCCAACACTGTGCATGTATTTTATATTATCCCAAATTCACATTCACTCCCTGCATTGGCTACACACTGGCACTTTGCATTGGAGTTGCAAAGCGGTTAGTTTTACCTCCAAATCACAGGGAAGTCTTGATTTCCTCCAGTATTTGGCTCACGTGAACCAGCTTGATTGATTCATTGAAAGGCGCAGCATGGAAACATAGGCCCTTTGGCCCACCGAGTTCACACTGGCCCTTAGTCACCCGTTCACACGAAATCTATGCTGTCCCACTTTCTCATCCACTCCCGACAAACTAGGTGCAATTTACAGAAGCCAATTAACCTACAAAACTGCACGTCCGAGGATGTGGGAGGAAACTGGAGAAAACTGAGGAAAACCATGCGGACTCAGGTACAACATGCAAACGGAACACACAGCAGCACCCGAGGTCAGGATCGAACCCCAGTACTATGCGGCAGCAGCTCAACCAGCTGCACCACTTTGCTGCCCTTGCCTTATTTTCTGCTGGTGCTTTCTATGTGATCTCAGTCCTTGGTCTCTGTTACTTGATTAATTCACGCATCTCTACTTACAGACGAAGCAGAGGAACGAGGCTGCACGTTGGAACATGTTGCAAACAGCTTTCTTCTTTCCAGATATTAAAATCGTTGACACATCCGTAAACAGTTTTTTTTTTTTGCTCAGGTAATTCCACAAATTGCTCCCTTTGTTCCTTCAGGAGCAGAGCCACGGAGTGCTCGGGAGGATGGATGTAATTTGCTGAAGTGTTTGTATAAGGCAATAAATCATAGGGCTTCCTTTATATGAAAATCATCTCATAACCCCCAGCAATTTGCATTTTTACTGAATTTCCTCACTTTCAACCAGATGGTAAAATGAAGCTGGTGTTTGCTCCTCTTATCATTTATTCTGCTTTGTGAATGCCTTGTCGTTGTTCCACGATTCGCTCCGTTTCACCACAAACGAACAGCCTTCAAGGCCATAATCAACCATTTTGTCCCAATGGTGGGTAGACGCCTACATCTCAGCGTGAGTTTTTGATGCAAACAAAATAGGGTATTTAACCAATATGTGGAATATAGAAGAACTATCTGTTAATATTAATGACAGTGGTGTGAGGAGGTGGAAGTGACAAAAATAGATAGATAGAGTTACAGCATGGAAACTGGCCCTTTGGCCCATCGAGTCCACACTTACTATCAACCAGCCTTTTACACTGATCCTGCACCAGTCTAATCTTTACAGTATTGCCTTACAGTGCCAGAGACCTGGGTTCAATCCCGACTACGGGTGCTGTCTGTGCGGAGTTTGTACGTTCTCTCCGTGACCTGCGTGGGTTTTCTCTGGCATCTCTGGATCCGCCCACGCTCCAAAGACGTACATGTTTGTAGGTTAATTGGCTTGGTATCATTGGAAATTGTCCCAAGTGTGTGTAGGTTAGTTTGAGTGTGCGTGGATTGTGGTCGACGTGGACTCGGTGGGCCGAAGGACCTGTTTCCGCGCTGCATCTCTAAACTAAACTAACAATCCAACTTTATTCTCGCCAAAGATAGATATAAAGGAGTAACTCAACGGGTCAGGCAGCATCTCTGGAGAAAAAGGATGGGCGACTTTATGGGTCTGGATCCTTCTTCAGACTGAGTGTAGGGATGGGGAGGGAGGGAGGGAGGGGGGGGGGGGGGGGTGGGGGTGAGGTGATGAACTGGATGCGAGAAAAGACCAGGACAAACCAGGGCCAGCCACAAATGACCTCAGGAAGGGTGTTGCCTGGTAGGTCCATTGTTGGCTAGGGTATTTTTTTATCAACTCAGATTCTACCACCCACTACAGACTAGGGACAAATTATAGAAGCCAATAAACCAACATATCCACACATCTTTGGAAAATGGGAAAAAAAACGGAGCAGCCAGAGAGAACCCATGCAGTTACAGGGAGAACATGCAAACTCCACACAGACAGCATTCAAAGTCAAGATCAAACCTGGGTCTCTGGCGCGGCAAAGCAGCAGCTCTACCCGCTGCACCACGGTGCCGAGGGTAGAGCATTCTGTTTTTCAGCAGGAGATTTACAGAGGAGGAATGTCGCCACCTAGGCTGAAGAAAGACCTCGATATGAGGGTATTACTTATGTATATGGAGTTTAAAGTTTAAGAAGGGTCTCAACCACGA